>NC_061880.1:11854093-12163108 GCF_905147765.1 Vanessa atalanta | reverse complement strand
TTTGTTGTATGAACTTAATTTTGAGTTTATTTTTTTATTTGAAATACGTAGAACAATGGCAAATAGGACATAGTATAGTAAGTTATCAAAGTTGGCAATTTAAGAAATATTTACCATTGCTCAAATAGCCAATGCGCCACCAATATTAGGAAGATGTTATAAGGCTACACTAGGTCACTCAAAAAGAAAACTTACCGAATATCGTTTAGGGTATGCAGTAGTCTTACTGGTCCATCAAGATCCCACCATTTATTCATATGTTGGCTATGCCTGTCAACATCTAAAGCATCCACTGTTGTCTGAATTCGCCTTGTCTGGCAGCTATTCCTAAAATATATATAATGTAAAAATTACGTGGTCGAGCTGAAGTATGCATCCTATTATGACATGATACCCGCCTTGGGGAAAGGAGAGACTGGTATGCCGTAAAAGTTTGCTACTTTGTCTTACGTTTTTGTCGCCACCCTTTACTTCCTTATCTGTGCGGCGTAGCGGTTACACATCGTTGCTATATATTATTAAATATAAGGTTCTATATAAAACGTTTGTATCGTAGGCTCCCTCCCAGTCGACACGTTTTTTCCGACATATCCAATAAGCATCGTCATGTCATAACTAATTTACATAAAACGTTCATGAATTATATACCTGAACCCTCCTCATACATCACCCCGTCTATTAGTGAAAGCGTATGAAAATCCTTTCAGAAGTTTTGGAGTTTTTCGTGTGTAGACAGACAGACGCGGTTGGGGGATATGTGATATAATAAAACATAGCTATTTATACATTACGGTTTTATTATACCCTCCCAGCGAATAATAAAGCCAATAGATCACTACACCATATAAAAATCAGGTAAAAGGTATCATTGTACCATCAGGTCATTCATCAGGTACCATGTACTTACTGGACACGCAATAATCTGAAGATGCATTTTGATTCACTTAACAAATACTTAGCCATAGCCTTATAAATTATCATGCACTGCCGAGAACAATTTATTAATAAAAGTATACGAACGAGCAGTTCATCTGTTTAAATACATTTAAGGTGATGATTGGCCTCGATAAGAGTTTATTTAGGATTTCTACATACTAACTACATTTTGATCGATTTTGCGTCACGTGTGACACAACATTGCCGCAGCGTTTGAGCGAAAGTTTTTAACGACATCTATGCTGAAATGTTGATGCATTCAATTTTATCTAATCTCAAAATATAAAGATAGATAAAAATTTTTGGCGTGGAATTAATATAGGCGCGCCTTTGGGGTAAGACGTGCGTAGTGTCGTAATCTTTTGTAATGCCTTCTCCGCTGTTGTTCTCTTCTCCCTCGTGTATCGTGGCGTGCAAACTATATACTCAATTCTTCTTCTTTTCCCTAGCCTTATACTAAACAATTTAGGGCCGGCGCTGTATATCTTTTCTCCATTCACCTCTATTATTCGTCATTTGATCGTCGACATTCTTCTCAAACTGGATGGAGTCATCCACGTCTTCTTAGATCTTCCTCCTTCTTCTATTCCATACCATCCTTCGTATTATATATGTATTTCTATTCTAATTATTCTCGTTATTCTACACATTCATCTACTATACACACAATAACATAATAATAAACACAATTTCTATATAACATTATTATAAAAATAAAACATATAGATAATAATTTTTTTACTAAATTTAGCGAAAAATGACTGTTTGTTTTTAAATCTTATTTATTTCGTCTCTTATTCCAAATTATGTCTTTGTTCCATTTGTAGCTGAAACACTCCAAGTGCTTCATCTTGGAGTAATAGTGAAAAACCTTTATTAAGAGTATCATACCCCGTCTTGCTGTCTCGACATGTGACATGGGTTGGTTCATTTCTTGTCCAGTAGATTGGACTGTTTTCGTCACAATTCCATAATTCGTAAATCTTTAATTGTAAATTCTTTCACGAAACATTTTTGATAATTTATATCTTGCTTGCTAGACGATCAAATTTCACATAGAAAACATTAAAATAATTAGTTTTATGTATGTCTGTTTTTCTTAAACTAAAACATAATTAATTCCAGCAATGACTAGGAACTATCATATTCGACCCGGTGTAGGATACTTTATTCATAATTATTCATTAGTGCTCACATGTTTAAAAATAAGACAGTTTTTTTTTTTAGAATGTAATTATATATAATCGAGGTTTCTTTTGTTTTATTATTCTGAAATTATATATATAATTAAAAGATAAAATAAAGGTAACTAGAACACGATGTATAATTTATCTTTAACAATTCCATTAATTATGAAACATATTTAACAGTCGTTTATCTGTTTTTCGTTGTGTTTTGCTGCATTGTTGGTCTAGAACCTGATGGCCTGGGTTTTTCTGTAGAAATTTTCTCAGTTATAGCCCAGAGTTTGGCAGTTGGAAGTGTTTACTGACTCGGAAAGCGCGTAGAGCCGTTGGCCGCGCCTGAATCTTTTTCGGTCAACATAACCTCCTCATCTGTATTTCTCATTATGATGATACGTTATATGACAGAATTTAATATTGTGTGCCCATTAAAATTTGGATAGTTTATAAACGTTCAGTTAGGCTTCGTTAGGTTAGAGACTGGCTCGTGGACTGCCGAGTTAGAATAGCACTCCCTCATCTTTTCCCGTGGGTGGGAGGCGACTAAGAGACTTTCTTTCTCGCGGTGAATACGGATCATGGTCGGCAGGTACTTTTTGGAGTGCTCGCCGGCCGTGTTTTACCACTAAAACGACAACAGTACCATGTGGGTCAATCCTGGTACTTTTCTGATCTGCAGAGTGGCGACCCGTCAGCTTCCGTCACGTTTATTATGGAGAATACCTGTGTAAGATCGGACGCAAAGCGATGACGGTGTGTCATTCGTGTGGCCCAGACCGGGATACCGACCAGCATAGGCTGGATGCGTGCCCCATATGGAACCAGATCCACCTCCAGAAGAGGCAGATCCGGGTACGCGAGGCTGGACGTGACCTTTCCCTCACATAGAGGCGAAACTACCCTATCGAGGCTGAAATATTTTTCGATAAGACCCCTGTTGGGGAGGACTTCAGTACCAGAGGTGGTGGTAGAGGTGGAACAATGGGAGCCTTGAAAGAAGAAAAATAAGGGGAAGAGGAAACTGGAACAAGCCACCGACGCATCTACGCGGTGGCAAGTATGGAACCACTGGCGAGCATTTCTACTTCTGGTCGTTGGGAGCTTTGTGAGCTTGGAGGTGACATGAGTTATCCTTCGGCCGACCGTCTCTTGAGCTTCTGGAACTGCCCCAAGAGTACCGGGTACCTTTTTGATAGATTCTTGCGTTACATTGCAAGCTGTATGTTACGTATTACAATCAGGGATATTATGGATGTGTAATTTCGGATCTGGATTATGATCCAGATCCTATGGGATATATGAATAACTAGCTGTGCTCGCGACTTCGTGCACGTTTTAATTTCAGTTCGCAAAATTTACTAGACCTCATTAATTCTTTATTAGGCAGCTTTTGTGACATTAAGTCGTTGGTGGGAGGCACCCGACGTGACGGCCTAGTGATGGCATGTGCGAGGACTGCGCGCGGTACTGGACAGTATTTGAATATTGCAGCGTGACTTTATTTTTATTTTATATATGATTCTAAAATAAGTGTCCTGAGTTACTCCTTATTACATCAGCTATCTGCCACTGAAAGTCCCGGTAAAATCGGTCCAGCCATTCCAGAGATTAGCCGGAATAAACAGACAAAAATTGTTTGGTATATGTACCGTGTATACATACAAATACATTTAGTAAAAAGCGATTATTTTTATACTACAAACAGACACTGAACTTTTTGGATTATCCGCTTGTTTCGGATAGTTTCAGTTCAGTATTTTTTTCTGTAATATCTAAATATTAGATTATTAAGAAATTGTAAAAGAAAAAAATTCAATATACAGGGTTATTGGTAATTCGACGTATTCCCGTTAGGAAGTGATAGGGGTGACTACTTGCGATAATTTTATGAATAATTTTTGAGTTATCACGTTTTTTAGATTTTTTCAAAATAATCATATATGCAACTTCAAAAATTTATTAAACCCGGGACGAGCCGGCCCCCTGTTAGTCCGCCACTGACTGACTGACATAAAATCTGCAGCCTAGACCGGTAAGCTTAACAGGATAAAATTTTGTTTAGAAATTATTTTCGCAACGTAGTACGTGAGCTATATAGGATTTTCCAAAATTCATCTCCTATTAGACTAAATTGCGGGTATAAGTTTCTATGGAAATTCGTCAGTGCAGTTTACATAGTGTGTACGTCTTGTTTCGTTGTATTTAACGCTAGTTTTAGATGTTATTATTATAATTACTAACGTATGTTTTGACTTCTGTTTCTCAATTACGCTGAACCAATGAGTTCTTGTGAAATTTGGCTTCCGCGAACTTACTAAGATATAATTTGGAATTAGAGACGTATATTCGAGTTGTGTAGTCATTATAATGTTTTCGAACAAAACTGGCATCGAATAAACTAATTGTATTGATTATAATACACAAAATATTTAAGTATGAAAAAAAAATCCTAATCGGTTCATAGATGACGGAATTTTGACTAATAAATATTAAAAATATATAACCGGTTTCAGACTTGACATTTCAATTGACGTCGAAAAAAGTTTTGTTTTTTTTTTTTTTAAGTCAGTAATAGATCCCTGACAATCTACGGTCAATAAATAAGTATAATTTCAAGCAAAATTACTGTCGCTGCGTGAGAGCTCAAACCAAATAAAAAAGAGTCAAGGTTTTTATAATTACATTATATATTCTGCTTTTGCTATATTATATAATGGATTAAAAAAAAAATACAACAAAATATTTTTTGAGAATAATTAATTAATTGACAAGAAATAAAATACTTATTAAAAATATTGTGTGAATTAAAACAATTAAAAATTAAAAAATAATCTATACTAATATTATAAATACAAAAGTTACTGTCTTTCTGTCTGTCTGTGAGTTGGTCTTTCACGGCTAAGCCGCTGAAACGAATTCGAAAAATTTTGGTATGAAGCTTGATCTCCAAGGAAGGACCTAGGCTACCTTTTATACCTTACTCCTATCGACCAATCCCTAAAACGCGAGGGAAGCCTTATGCTTTAACGTGACGATTTATACAAGTTCACTCTACTGCAAGCCGCGTAAAAGAACTTCGATCCAAAAATAGGTTTAAAAAAGGTTTTAGCGTCTTTCTAAATAAATGGGCTTTATTTAAACATATGAGAGCCAGATGGCCCAGTGGTTAGAACGCGTGCATCTTAACCGATGATTTTGGGTTCAAACCCAGGCAAGCACCACTTAATTTTCATGTGCTTAATTTGTTTTTATAATTAATCACGTTCTCGTCGGTGAAGGAACCTTGGGGAAATTGGCATGTGTCTAATTTCAATAAAATTCTGCTACACGTGTATTCCATCTGTTCAAACATACAAACAATTCTTAGAGGAGCTCTGCGCAAGGCCGTCTAGGTAGGCACAATGCAAGCATCAGATATTGTGCCGCCAAAGCGTAATTTATAGTATTGTTAAATCAGAAAATAACTTATAAAATTGAATTATTTTTTATATAAATCAAAAAATAAACTTCTAAGATTGCGAACAATGCTTATGCAGGCTGCGTAATAATGCTTGATAATAAACTGTAATTAAATCTCATTAATATTACCATAACAATGTATGTTTTTTACTAAACATTTATTTCCATTTATGATTAAACAATTATTACTTAATATATACAAAAGACTTAATTATACAATGAAAATGAAAAAAAAACAAAAGTAAAATAAAACTAAACTTACATCTATAAAATAAATAATAGACACTGTCCTTAAGATTAACCAGCTGCATTGTATATAAAAGTAACAATCTGTACATGTCCCACTTCTTGTATGAAGCCTCCTCCCCTTTTGAGAAGGTTTAGAGCCTACTCTACCACGCTGCTCCAATGCGGGTGGATCATTGTATATTGCTTTTGGTATTCAAGCTTAGTAAGCGTGAACTATTTTAACATTTTTGTAGAAAGTCTAATGTGTACAATTTATGTAATTTTCTATGTAAGTATTTATTTTGTCAAGTTGATTATTTTGATCTCGCCCCCCCCCCCCCGTACTCCTCGCTAATGCGTACTGCAGCGCAATATCACCTCGGCCGTTCTCCTCAGGGCCGTCTGAAATAGGAAATCTAAGGCCTCCGACTCATGTGTCCACGACCCCAGGGTTAAATTCCATCTTGTAATCCTCGGGCGCCGATGTTGATATTAATCATCCTTTATATCAATAATGCCTTTCGGATCTTTTATCCTTTGTACCTGTAGTAAGACTGGCTCATTCATTCTTGAAACTGAAACACAGAAGTACTGAATGTTTCTGTTTGGCAATAAGATATACGATAACTAGGTGGTCCGAACCCGTAGAGGCTGCAAAGTCATACCACCAAGTAAGCGATTATGCGTAATGATGTTCCTCATTAGCTTTAAACGATACTATATATACAGACCATTTTTCTCAATTAATGGGCTATCAAATGCAAGAACAAACAAGGTCTTTATCTTTATAATATAAATTTAGAACAATATTCTAATATAGATGTATTATATAGCCAGTTATTAGAAGCCGTTAAAACGTCATGAAGATAAATGGATTCGACATTTCGTCTTACAAATTTTTCACAGTCGTAGTGTAGGCGTTTGAGGAATGAAGGCAGATCATACACTTCATATGAAAGATAAAGCTGATCAATGTCCTCAGGCTTGAGGGAGCGACTAGAGACATAAATTATAAGTACGAGTAACTTAATATAAGTTAAATAGTTTTATCCATCATATATAAATTTTATTGCTTTTTACGAATATTTTGGAACACTAAGTAATATTTGGGAATATAATCACCAAAATAATCACACAATAATATACTTTTCTTGGATTTTTCCGATTAGTACCGGTTTTATGAATGCTGGTTTATATTTTATTTATTTATATACGGAAGACAAACAGTTTAATACAAATACATTTAGGAATATTACAAAAATTCAAATACCAATAAAATCTTCCGAGTTAAAAATAATTCATAAACAGTAGTTACCAATAGTAAAATTACATTATATCAATATAAAAATGGATTAAATTTAACTATTATATTACAATAAAAGTACATTTCAAATTTTGGATTTGAATACTTTAAAGGGAGGTAAAAATATGTAAACATCTTTAAACAAATGACCATAGGAGCATTTAGATCTGAGTAATGGTATTTTGAGCGAAGATGATGTTGATTTCCGTAACATGAAATACAAATTGTTGACATTTTCGAATAGGAGGACATGTTACAATGATCTGATTGGGAAAACACAACCTAAATGATTTCTTATTAATTTGAAACAAAGAGAACTTACCTTTCGATTCGATCGAGTATTAAGTATGTGTGAAACTTATTTTGGATACGTTCTATTGTCTATATATTTATAAGCACATGCGGATATTCTGCGGACATAGGACTTGTATAGAGTAACTGAGGTACTAGCATTTGTTAAGCTTAATCTACAATGTGATAAATATGACTATTAAATAAATAATTGTTAGAGACTAGCCCTAGCCTCCAATACGGTGCTACGTCATAGGATATCATACTCGTAATTAATTATATCATTAAAAATACATATTATTATCACATTATTATTATTGTAATTAATTGATCAATAATTTTTACAACTTTAGTTAATATTATTTTATATGGAATAACATTTAATACTTGCATGTAACACTATTGCTTATTTTAAAAGTGATTGAGCTGTCATAAGGAAAACAATTGGATGATTGTGAGGCATTGTAACAATATAGAGAGAGATTGAAACATCATTGTACAACATAATTTTATTTTGCCATCCCGAACTACTGAAATTACATAAATCTATTTAATATGGAAGTAATAATCTATCAATATCCAGCACCAAACAGAGCAAGTAACATAACCACAAGTATGCCTTTGCTCCTTTACAAGTATATTTATTAAGAAATCTTTTTACTTCGTGTAATGCAGAAGCATTCCTACTCCCTGAATTACTATAAATTGTAATTAGTACGAAAAGTTAGATATTTTGTATACGTTTAACTACTTGTGTTTAACATGATGGTATTTATTAGGTAAATAAGGAAAAGAAATGGTTCAAGGATTGCTCCTTGGTAATTTTCCGCTCTGCTCTAGCGAGCGAGAGGCGGATGTGTGGACTCGAAGAGCAGCGGTCATTAGGGTACATGAAATATCAGGATGTGGTATTATACGATATTGACTATAATAAATATAAAAATTGTAGGATACACGTATCAAAATTGCGTATCATCATCACAAGTGAGATACGGTGTGAAGTTGCACTATAATTGAGGCAATTCGCTTCCTTAAATAGTGACAAGATCAATAATGTAACTTAATTCAATGCTTTATTCTGTATCTGCCATATTTTTCTAACGAGAGATGATCTAAGATGTTTGTGTAATGATGATATATATGTATAATATTGTTATGTTTGCAGGTATACATTACATACATAGCTGGAGATCAATTTACAAAAGTAGTCACGTACTCGTCAGCCGACAGGGACGCTCAGAGCGTTCATGTGGAAAATTTATGACAGTACATTACACACACATGTTTAAACTATAACTTAACGATTTTTTTATTTTTTTTAGGATATGTAATAGGTGTTATGGTAACCAACCTCATTGACGATTTTAAATTTCTGGTAGTGAGACGCGTCTTTTTGCGAATATGTCAATAATTAATAATTATTATAGTCATAGCACTTTTGACGTTACAAAAAGACGGGTCGTTTCGCACTAGAAGGATGTTGATGTTAAACTTCTTATTTCTTGATGAAATATTTTATTGAATTCACAATTCGGTTTTATTTTATTTTCAATAGGACAACCAACCTACTGTTGGTTTCTACACTGTTGGTTGGTTAATAAAAAAAATACATTTCAAAATTATCTAGGCAAATGTCCTACTGTTCACAGGTAACCTCACCATGCACTATCACATCGCAAAATATGTATTAAAAATATTAATCAAACATAATCAATGATTACAAATAAGAATCATAATAAATCTTTTTAACTATAATATAATAAATAATAATTAATAAAAACAATAAGATACAATAATATTTGAAATGAGCACAAATAAAATTATTTATTTTTCGATTGAACTGAGGGCGGCTCTCGTGACATATGACTAAATTTTCTACTTGATTACTAACGGTAATGTATAACAATGTTACACTTGATATAATCGATTTTTTTCCTATGTAATATAAACAGAATCAAATTATACGAATTCTTCTATCGTTGTTTCGATGGATGTCTTATCGTATTTCTTTGTTGAGGCGCCAACATTTATCTATACTTCTATTTTAAAGAAAGCATGCGGTAAAACCTTTCTTTGTAATATAAAAAAAAATACAATAAAACCAATATAATAAAATATACTAGGGTAATTAATTTATAACTATAAATACTGTTCTTATCTATCAGATACACGTCCCTCCTTCGCACGGATATAACAAGGCTCTACCTAAAACGTTTACCGATATTGAAGGATTAGCGACCCGCCCCGACTTCGCTCGGAGCGATTTGTTAATAAAGAAAAGGTTATTATGTTACTATAATTGATACTCTATAGAACTCAGAAATAATGTAGCTCTCTACCATTGAACATTTTTGGAATAAGATCGTTAGTTTAGATTACGCCTTACAAACAAACAAATTTTCCCTCTTTACAATATTAGTAGAGATAATCATATAATAAAGGAGACTCGGAAACTCGGTTGAAAGGAAGTTGCTTTCGTTATAAATTATGTATTATATATTAGGAGCTGAGACGACCCAGTGGCTAGAAAGCGTTCATCTTAACCGATAATTTCGGCTTCAAACCCAGGCAAGCACCACTGATTTTCATGTGCTTAATTTGTGTTTATAATTCATCTCGTGCTCGTCGGTGAAGGAAAACATCGTGAGGAAACCTGCATGTGTCTCATTTCAACGAAATTCTGCCACATATGTATTCCACCAACCCGCGTTGTACCAGCGTCGTGGAATATGCTCCAAACCTTCTCCTCAAAGGGACGGAGGCTCAGCCTAGGTAGTGGGAAATTTATAGGCTGTTAATGTAATGTAATATAGTATAGTAGACACAATGGAATAAATTTATAACGGTTTTTTCTTCTGACGATTTCTGCCAGTTCGCACTGCCGTAAGCCGCGTTAAAGAACTTTGTTCCATAAATAACATTCAATTAATACTTATTCAAATCAAATCAAAATATTATTTATTCAAGTAGGCTCATAGAAGCACTTTTGAATGTTAGTGTTGAATTTAATGTAAAGATACCAGCCGTTCGGAAAGTAGCTTCTACCGAGAGGAACCGGCAAGATACTTTTTCCACCATTATAATTACGGAGTATGTTACTAAAGAACAGTTAAATTTTTATACATCCTGCCTAGAAATCAATAAATACCTACTAAGTCCACGCTTCTATATCTTTGATATAATCTTTTATTGAATAATACGTCTTACTTATCAATATACGTTTTGTTTTTTAATTTTTGAATACGCCAAGTTATTTTATTATGTTATGCAAGTCTCCGACGAAGAAATGTTCAGCATTTGAAAGCGAAATTTGAAATAGTTATCCATGTATTAAAGTGAATTTAAAATATTATGACCAATTTAAAATGATAAATAGATCACATTATGGATTTAATAAGTTTTATTTATGAAGCATTATCATTCGATAACATTTAAAACATTGAATAATCCATGGTATTAATTGAAGATTCTCGTAAAAATGCTATTTTGAATGTAGGTGGTGGGGCTTTGTGCAAGCCCGCCTGGGTAGGTACCACCCACTCATTAGATATTCTACATCAGATATAACAGTACACTGTATTGTTGTTTTCCGGTTAGAAGGGTGAGTAAGTCAGTGTAATCACAGGCACAAGGGACATAACATCTTAATTCCCAAGGTTGGTGGCGCATAGGTGTTGTATGGAATTGTTGATATTTCTTACAGCGCCTTTGTCTATGGGCGGTGGTGACCAATTAAAAAAAAAAATTTTGGAAGATTTTCTTAGAATTTGGAAGATAGATTGTATTAAAATTGAAGATAAATGAATCAAGCACCGTTTAGAGTGCATAATATAGCAAGCTATTAGCAAATATAACGTTTGTTTATCTTAACTCCTCCGGTTGGGATAGGGTATATATGCAGCTGTCATAATTAGTATTAATCTCAGCAACAACCGCATGAATTCGGTGTGGCGGAGTGAAATCGGAATAATAAATTCTGCTTGAGGTTGCAGAGACGCAAACAGAATTGCAATGAACATCGAATGCTATAGCTTATATTTTGAAATTGCAGACTCTAAAACTTATTTCGTAAATATTTATACGTACGATATCATTTCCACACTGCTTTAAAATATCTTTAAGTAACAGCTTGTAAGTGAATCACTGCTGGGATAAGATAAGCTCTTCGATATTGTTTAAAAAGATTAACTACTGAATTTCTTGCTGGTTCTTCTCGCTAGAATCTACATTCCG
The DNA here is from genome assembly GCF_905147765.1 of Vanessa atalanta. Taxonomy (NCBI): domain Eukaryota; kingdom Metazoa; phylum Arthropoda; class Insecta; order Lepidoptera; family Nymphalidae; genus Vanessa; species Vanessa atalanta. Next base: position 12,151,474 of record NC_061880.1, on the reverse strand, counting down.
ATCCGGTGGAAGCTTTCACTTAAAATAATTTGTAAAATGACGTTTAACCGCGATGGCTTCACGCTGCCGTAAGCGCCAGCGAGGAGTGCATGAGTCGAGATCACCTTCACGTCCTGAGTAGTGCTCCACCGAGCCATGAGCGGAGAACTGCACGCTAGGAGCAATCCGTGCCGAGGACGGCCATCGAAATGGTTTTAGTGGGTAGGAATCCCATATAACCCGGTGTCCCCCCTCCCACAGGGGCATATGTACCTTTCTGAAGGTTTCCACTGTGTTAAAAAAAAAATCCAAGCTTTAAAGAGAGGGGAAAAGTTATATTATCACGCTTATTCGATTGTTGTTCTGTGGTGGAACATTTTCATCCGAGACATTTAAGTTCATTTAGAGCTTTTCAACTTACAATTGATGTGTTCTAACTTCGGCTTTATCTTCTTTTTTTACACTATATCTATTTATTTTCATTCGTAAAAAAAGAAAAGTACAATTATTTAATAAATCAGAAACGGTTTATCAAAGTTTTAAGTACAATTTTCATCAGTAACAGTCTATCTCGTTTTAAAAATATTGTTTTCTTTTTAAATGTATTGCCTTTGCAAAGTCTAATGTTTAGTAGAATAGCTTAGTTTTGCATGTTATTATAACCTATAATTAAGATACTATTGGTTTTTATTTGATACTTAATTTATGTGGAACATCTATTGGCGCGTCGGAGGATAAGAACGACTCATACGCCGTGACGGCAAACTCCTCCTCTCCCTTTTATGTGCGTATGCTATACAAGTACCTACTTTGTTGCTTTTATTATTATAAGATAAAAAATAATATTTTTATCATATTAATGAAACTGTGTATTTATTTTACTCCATTTTATTTGTTGTATTTCTTTAATTATGAATTCCAATAACCATCATCTTTGATGTCTGCTCATATTTATTTTATTTATAAAAATAAAATGTGAATGTTGTTGGTTATTGGTAAATAAATACACTTAAATATTTTCTGTGTGTTGTGTAGTATCAGTGTTATATTAAAATAAAGCATCTATGATGAGGGGAAAACTTTCAGCGGCGTGGCAACACTGGCAAAGTTCAGCCATTTTAATGAGCGAATTCACATTGTACGCTAGTTTTTAGTCCGTAATTACGCTTCACAAGAAACTCGTGGTGTGGCCAGTTAGTCAGAAAGTGTTGATGTTTCAAACAGTTGAAAATTATGCGCCTTGAAGTTTTGAGTTTTTTTCTAGATTATTTAAACATTGTTGTTCGCCTTTGGAAACTGGTTTAGGTATTATGTTACGTTAAGGAGCTAAAAACTAAGTTTAAATGCAAATGTTTGGTGAAACTTTTCAGTTTTTAAGACTAAATGTTTTCACGAGAAAATCATTTACGTTACGTATAAAGTAATTATTAATTTGAAGGGATAGGTTTTTAATTTCTTTGTTTAGTGTACCAATTTAGCTTAAAACACTGTATACTACCTATATTACAGACTTTTATATAATCAATGAATGCTGATGGATAATGATGTCCTTTTTTACGATTATGACTACAAACCGCACAGTATAGATTAGTGCACAAACCCAGAGGCACTCTCAATTTCCGCACTCTCAAAATCCGATGGAAAGGCAATTCGACAAGATCTGTGAGAATTTCTGGCGCAGAATCTTTGCGCGCTTTTCGAGATGTGTGAGGACTGGCAATTCCTAAGCTATTATTGATAGAATATTATAATATATCTTTACTGGCCTGACTCGTGGTTTGAAGCGAGGGCCTCGATATCTACAGGCTTATAACTGAGCCACTAGACCATCGAGCTCCTTAATCACAAGTTATACAAACAGAAAATACGTTTAAGTATATGTCAATATAATTTATTTTTATAATTTTTTAAATAGTCCATTATATTCTTTCGTCATATTGATTTAATATTTAACGGTTTACATAACTCAAGTTTAAAACTATTCAGTTCTTCAGTGGTCGGCATTTCGCTTTTAAAAGGTATTACTTTAATTTTACTTTTGACTAGTCGACCAATTTTCACTAAAGCCTGTAAATACATTTTTATATATATATAATGTCTTTTCTTTGATCGCCAATCACTTGAAAGAATTATCAATGAACATATTGGTATTATACGACCAATAGATGCTGAATCCCTACCCTACCATCCCTAGATGGTTATTATCCTTTTTTTGATTTTGTGTCCTGTTAGAGGTCATATAAATGGTATCAATAAACATATAATGTAATTTATACCCACATCCTTTCTTATCCCATTGTATCCGATTATTTAGTTACGATTTTCAATTAAGATTTTTCTAAAAATTGTTTCATATCAACAATTTTTTACATATTTTTATTAAAACTTAAAAACTTATAATACATGTAAATTATTATCACTTTCTGGGTCAGTGAACTGTTATTATAGATTTTATAACAATTATTTATCAATTGTGTCTAGTGTAGTGTCTGAAAGTGCTAAGAATATACTTACAGATTTAGCAGGCACTGGCAATGCAGGCTTGACGTAAGCTTGTGGACACTTTAGAAGTGTATTTAATGGAATCACCATCTTTAGCGTATCAAATGATGGGATCGCAGATATCATTTCTAGTGATAAAAATATAATTAGTTAAAAAATAAAATATTTATGTGTCTGTTCTCAAATGAAAATAAAACAATTACCAGGATAAATTCGACCTAAATATTGTTCTGAACATGAAAACACAGGTTTAATCGTAGGATAAAAGCAACCCGTGACTTCCCATATATTTGAAATTGGTCCATTTTTTTCTCCTTCGATATAGAAAATAACAATATCACAGGTGTCGATAGCAAATCCTGTCAATATATTATTTACATCGTCTGTGTTGTGATGTTTTTCATTGACTTCGTTTATTTCATTTAAAATAACTTTAATTGCATCTGGATTATTAGTTGAACAATACATCCTTAAATAACTTGGAATGATTTCCCGCGGTTTACATCCAACTAATCCAATGGATACATCCATTGTCATATGTGCATCCAAGATTATCGATGGTTGAATGATAATATCTGGCGCTTCAGGTATTCTCACAGCATTGATATCGTTGGTAGAAATACCCATACGACCTAGCTTATGTCTTGAAATTTGAGGTGGGTAGAGAGAAAACTCTCCTGATACAATCGTACTATTCTTTTTAGCAATTATACTGGCATCAATCTTCGTGACAGCAATAAGTATATCTTCGCTATAACTGCTAGTATTAGATGATAATTTCATATCAAAATTATTATCATTTTTATCGTTTCCAAAAAGTTTTTGATGGCTATGAACTATTTCAGCATTTCGCAATCCACGAAGCTGAAAAAAGTTTAGTTATTATGATATAGTTATTTCAAACATTTCGTCCGTTTCTTGAGGTTTGGAATTGGAATGCACTTTATCGACAGATGGTAGAAACACACACGTGTAAGAGATATGTACAGATTTATATAGTGGAATTTTGAATAAATAAATAGAAGATACTTTTTCTCTGATTAAGAAAAAAAATTGGACCTTATTTCAACGCACTCCTATGCTGTAGGAAGGTGTACACATAGTAATAGTTCTTTATTCGACTCAACCAGGGTTTCTAACGATGTTTTTTGTTTGAAGAGTCTACGATGTGAGTTGTTTTTGATGATTGTCCGTTGAAAATCTACACATAAGACCAACTCAGACCCTTAAACTAATAATATAAGTGAATTTAATAACCTGAATTTCGAATGGATTATCTAAAAACGTTGCTGTGATTTCAGAAGCCTTCGTATGTTGTAGAGGGATAGTATGATGATCATTAAAATTTATAAAGTTTCCCGATTTTATATTTTGTTTTTCTGAATCATGGTCTTCGCCATTTAATCTCCATCGCGTATATATTTGCGTTATTCTGTTAAAAATATTTAGTTTAATTTTTACGACAGTTAAATATTCACTAGATATGGCTTAGAAACTGACCTTGCCTTTTTAAAGTTTGGTAATGGTGCATCATACAGCTGACCGATGTTAACAAATATGATCGGCAAATCATCGTGAGCTGGGAGGTTATTGGTACTGATTAATACTATAATATCACTTTGATCGTGTGGACGTTCACCAGAATATCCGAATGAGGAAACTTTTCCAGTACCTAATACGAGTGATCAGAAAATTACTTTCAAAATTCACAACAGAAACTTACGGAAAACTCGCAACTATTTTTATAAATATAATGATATCTTACTGGGAATATAGATGATCGGTTCAATAAATTTTAATTATTATTATTAAAAAAGGCCCTTCAAAGACTTATTATAGACTCAAGTGGTCCATTGACGTACTTGAAACAACCCAAGAGGACGGCTTGACTAAAATAATTAAGAATCTTTTAGAAATTATTTTAGTATTAACAATTCTGATTTACAGATATTGGTAAATTATTGAAAAAGTAGTAAATAATATCAGTATTATAAGTGTTTACTTGGACATTACGCTCTGCGTAAGTCCATTTGGGTGGGTACCAACCATTTATAAAAAAAATATACTTTATTCAAGTAGGCTTTTACAAACACTTTTGAATCACCATTTTAAATAAAATTGTATTAAACGTAAAGATACCACCAGGTCGGAATGATGAACTGGTAGGAAACTTAGTAGATATCATCATATATTCTATCGTATTGTTGTGTTACTTTTGTACTCCTATCACGAAAACTCATCTTGGAAAACTGGCTCCGATAGTGCGCATATGTGCTAAACATAATGAATTCACAAAAGTTATACATGGCATTGACATCTTTCATGATAGCTTCATTACTTTTAAAAAAAAGCTCATGGATTACTTCTTGTCAGCTAAATAGTGCGTTAAATTCCTTGTTTTTTGTTTTTCTTTTATAATATGTAGTTATTGTGTTTGTAAACGACGATAGCATAGGCCAATAATCTTTTTTAAAATTGTATAATATATTTTAGTTTCAACTTAATTTAAACTTTATTTTATATGTTGACACCATACACTGTGAATGTTATGTACACTTGTAATCGATGTACATATCAGAAGTTGATTTTCTTTTTTTGGATGTTGTGTAAACCATCAATTAATATGTATATTGTTAGTGTACTTATTAAATAAAAATAAAAATAAAATAAAATAAAACACAACAATACGATATGGTTTGTGAAGGGTGAGCCATTGTAACTACTACCATCCAGGGGCCGATTTGCCACTCCATCAATGACATAAAAAAAATTATAACCGGCCATAATCGCGTCTCCTGACAAGCTTATCATAAATTTTTCTTTTTGAACATCAACGATTTTCTTCTTTTCTTTTTCCTTTTCCTTCGTTGTTTTAGATTCCCTTCGATTTTTTGACTTTATAAACTCATCTGATGGTACTTCCACTTCTTCTTTGATTGGTAAATTTTCTTTTAAAATAATTTCTCTTACTTTAAATAATATTGCGTCTTGATGTCTTTTATCTGAAATAGTTAAAGTAATAGTTAAATTAAATTCTCATTTCCTATTGGTTGGAGCTTAATCCACCATGATGCTTCAATGGGAGTTTATATCCGTTGTGTAATGTATATATATATACATAATTAAAATTTATAGTTCTTTCTAAGGTGGTTTGTGCTTGGAATCTTTGTTTGGGCACTTAATCATAAGTAGGCAATATAAAAATTAAATATATATGATTTTTATTTGTTTATATTTCAAATGAATGAGTGCTGTTTAAATTAACTAACGTACCTGTAACATTAGATGGCGTGTTGAAGGTCCCATCTAAACATGAAGCTGGTATATGGGCTTCTATGGCGTTCCAAATCATATCCTGTATATATGTTTCAAATGTATCTTCTCCTTCCAATACCGGAGCAAAATAACGTTGAACCCCAAATTTTAGGGAAGGGAGAAAGGCTTCTATATTCTTATCGTTCTTGGCACTAAATGAAAAGTATTGGTTTTCATAATAAAACTCTAATGACACAAAATTAATGATAGATTATTATTCGTATTATAAGCAGTAGTTGGTTACACGAGCGTAAAGTTTCCATTTTATTACTGTCAAAATATTTATTCTACTTTTTCATGTCACGTGGCTTAGTTATTATTTTACTCATTATAGGCAATGCAACGTTAGCGAGGCATTATCTAGTTTCATTTGCAATAATTGTTATTAATAAAAACTTAATAACGAATAATAACTAGGAAATAATAACCAAAAACGATTTGCTTGTGTAGTGTAGAATAGTCTACGAAGCGTCATTTAAAAGTGTTCCTATTAATAGGTCTCGTAAGAAGAAGCATGTATGTGACGGTGCGGGAATGCCTCGTAATTCAAAAACGATTGATTACTGTTATTCAATAATGATTCAGAACCATACAATTCAGATACGAATTCAGAAAATCAACAGGATCAAGGCCGACTGTCAATCTATGGGTTATTTTTCTAAAAAGTAGGTTTTATTTTTCCAACAACTGGAAAATGATAACAAATTAATGTACTATAAATAATTCTGATACCCACTTATTACTAAGAGCGTTAAGTCCCATAGCACAATTAATAACAACCAAGTGATTCATTAAGTCAAGTACTCTGACTGGAAAAGCGTGTCGAATTGAAAATGCGAACCAACGCCTCTCCAAAAACTGCCACGTCCGCACATAGCCGTATTGACCTCCACACCAAATCTATAATATTATTACGTATTTAACATTTATGTTCGGGCATCAAGGTACACACAAGGTTTTTACACTATATAACCAAATAGTCATGTATGGTGAGAATTTTCCTTACTTTCTTTGCTTTTCTATAGATTTCTTCTGCCGACCAAAAGTCAAAGCCGAGGAGGACTATTAATATTTATTAATTACTATTATATCTTAATTATGGTGGACCAAAATCCTAAAAGGTATTATGGGTTCGCAGCGTTTTCGTTCCCCTACATTTTTCCGGCATCAAAATTAAGCTGCCTTTGTTCTCCGGCTCGTTTTTCAATACACTGAAGAACGGACAAAGTAACAACTACTGGATCAATCCGTACTTCCCAGAAACGGCATAACTATCTCATACCGTGTTAGCTAATTCCATAGATTAAAAAATTGAAGGCAAATTAAAAAGGTTTTTTAATTCCCTCTCACTTTAATTAATATTTTAGTAGTGTCATGATTTTTTAAATATACTTGTATAATTTTAATTGAAATAATTAATAATAATAATAATATTTAGTACATTGAAATAAAATGTATGAAGTATGATTATTAATTCGGTTATCGACACCGTGTTGTAGCACTCCCGCCACTTCCATCTCGTGGCGTGGTGAGGCGAGCTGGTACTGCCTGGCACGGAGAAGCGCGGGATTTTAGATACGGGGAAAAAAAAATGGAGGACAAACTACGAAGGACGGATATTTGCTGACTTTGCTGTTATAATAAAAGTAATATATGTATCGAGTGGTTTATTAATATAGTGGAAGTCAATGTGATGTGAGTTGTTTTATTTTAGTAGGTAGTTCTACTGCGCGTTATCTGTGCCATGTAATATATGTATAAGAAACGACAAAATTGTTCTCCTCTTAATATTTTATAAGGGTAAAATAATTTAAACGAATTTCAATTCAGTTGTATTTCTCTGGTTTATAACCCAAGATCTTCGTTTATAATCTAAAGTTTCCCAATTAAGCTTAAGCAACATAACAACTATTTAAACCTTGTTGCGTGATTTAAATTCTTACCTTAGCAACATGAGGCCATATTAATACGTCTAAGTCAAAAGTTTGGTCTGGGTATAATTGGTATTGTATCTTTATAGCTTGATGGCAGGGACCGAGATCCAACCATCCTTCATTACAGTCGTGCCAGACGTCCATACCAAGAATTTCAATAGCGAAGGTTAGTGTGAATGTACTTTTTGAAAACATCGTCAAGTCGATGACTTTTCTATTTTGTAACCCCTTGCTCATAACTCGATTAAACAGATAGAAAATAATATATTAAATACTGAAATATTCTATAATAAACAGTTGTTTGAAGGATCTGTCAGGCGTGAAATATGTTTTACCTCTTTGGATAATTTATTTGACTTAAGAGATAAATGAGTATCCATTATATCAAAACAATGTTGATATACACGTTGTTAAACTTGGTTTTAATTTATATACAAACCTAAAACTGTTCTTAAAAATAAATTGTTGTAAAAAGAGGGTAATTTTTAGGTTTTCTTCGTCGTAACTGACACGTACCCCAAATACAGATAGAAACAATCAAAATGTGGTTATTGTTATGTTTTTTATAAGGTAGAAGTTCCTTTTTAGAAGGTAAAATTAGATCAGACAAGGTTACGACAACGAAATAATTACAACTGTTGTTACGTACATTTAGAAGGAATTTAAAGTTATATAAAGATATGCATTCAAAAATCAATAATTTAAAATAAATTAACCATTTTCTCTCATTTAATAAAAAGTTATAACATGTTTAGTGGTAACAAAAAGGTATACGCAATTTATTATATTTTTATTTAGTAAATAGTTAAAAAGTTACTATAACAATGCTTTTAGCTTACAGTATTACAAAATGTATGAAGTTATTTAAATAAGTAATAAGTCTTTCAAAATAAAGAAAAAGTGTTGTCACACGCCCCAATTTTGTAACTACATTTACAACTTTTATTTTCAAAGAGGTGACAGTTTTTCAAAAAATACAAGTGCGTAAACTTGTAGTGTCCTACAATAATATCAGCGTTGCAGAACTATCGACCTCGAAAATTATTCAGGATATCGATAGTACTATCGATAGTATCGTCTTGATCAATACTATCGATACTATCGATAGTATTGATAGCTCTCCGTGAGTAATACTATTGATTATGGCAATACTATCGATACTACCGATAGTATCGATAGCTCTCTGTAAGCAAAACTATTGGTAGCAGCGATACTATTGATACTATCGATAGTATCCATACCATTAACAATATCGAAAATAAAATAAAAGAGATACCATTGATAGTGTCAATAGTATCGATACTATCGATAGTATCTTTTTTATTTATTAAATAGGAAGCTAACACAATGTATAATATTGATATATAACTATCTTGTAAAAGATGACATTTTATTCATTCAATTATCGATAGTTTTCAACTATCGACAGTTTAGGTTAAAAGTAATGCTCTTTGCAATACTGTCGATAGACTATCGATGCTATCGCTAAAACCTTAACTATCGATGGTCTATTGATAGTGGACTATCCAAATGCAGCACTAAATAATATATTATATTAAGTGTTGAAGTGAAATAAATGCTTAGAACTAGAACTAATTAAGGGATGAAACCGGACTTTTGCTGATTGTAACTAATTAAATGAATAAATATTTGACGTAAATACATGACGAAAATATCTGGAATACCTAGTTTATTAGATCTTGTAAACATCTAATGTAATGTGTTCCATTTGTTTACGAGTATCATTTCATAAAATTTGACAAAAAATAATTTTTAGTATCTTAGTTATAATGTGTGTATTATTTTAATTAAGTTTATTTTATTAATTTTAAATCTTTAATATTACTATTGTTATTTTATATTTGTTTGATGGTTGAATGTTAATATTATTATATACTGTTTATTTCTCTCTCTCTCTCTCTCTCTCTTTCTAATCTGTCCTGGGTTTTAGAATCCAACTTGAAAGTCGAATGGTACACCTATTTGGAACACGATTGCAGTCATTGTTTCAAAATGTTTCTTTCGCTTTATTGTTATTTTGTTGCTTAGATTAAGTATGTGCATGTTGTTTATTTTCTCTGTTACGTGTTAACATACTTTTTTTTGTAATATTTTCGTCACTCAAACCTGCTTATCTATCTAATCTATACAACCTATGTGTATTACATAGTCATACAGCCACAGAACTTAGAGTGTGAGTCACAAAGAAAAGATCACTTTTAACTCGCAAACTTTATAATGAACATTAACTTCAGAACAATTTTAATTAAACATGCATGTCTTGGAATTCCTGTTATGAGCAAAGTCGAGACTATATTGAGTAGCAGAATGTTGAGTATTGTGGGAAATAAGTTTTGTGATAGAATTAAACATTATTTTATATGGATTTTTACTAGGGTCTAAAAGACTAGAAGTACACCAAGACATTGTTTCTTTGACTTCCACTTCTCTGATGGTGTTTGGTGGACTTACGCGATTTATTTAATCCACTTTAATAAGTCTCTCTGACAAAATCAAAATATACTTTATTCAAATAGGCTTTTACAAGCACTTTTGAATCGTCATTTAACAAACTATATTAAGAGAAGCTACCACCGGTTCGGAATGCAAATTCTACCGAAAGGAACCAGCAAGATACTCAGTAGTTACTCTTTTTCAACATTTAAAAATACAAAGTCATGTTAGTTAAATACAAATATATATGTATGTAATATATATATGTATGTATGTAATAGAGCCATCATGGCCCAGTGGTTAGAACGCGTGCATCTTAACGATGCTTTCGGGTTCAAACCCAGGCAGGCACCACTGAATTTTCATGTGCTTAATTTGTGTTTATAATTCATCTTGTGCTCGGCGGTGATAGAAAACATTGTGAGGATACCTGCATGTGTCTTATTTTAACGAAATTCTGCCACATGTATATTCCACCAACCTGCATTGGAGCAGCGTGGTGGAATATGCTCCATACCTTCTCCTCAAAAAGGGAGAGGAGGCCTTAGCCCAGCAATGGGAAATTTATGTATGTATGTATGTAATATATCCTGTCTGGAAGTCAACAAGTATTAGCTCCACGTTTTTTATCACCCATATAATCTTGATTTGAATAATAGGCCTTCTTTACCAATGATTTGAATTTATGAGACGGCAAAGTTAAAAATTTCTGCGGAATTTGACTATAGAAACGGATACCTTTCCCCTAGAAGGATTTATTGACTTTGCGGAGTCGGAAACTTGGCGTTATAAACACGACAATCGGTGGGTCTAACCATCTTAGGATAGAATTTTTTAAAAAAATATTCCTGCTTATATACGGTCCATAAGGAATTCCGGAATCCTGTGCATAATTTCATCTTGTTAGACTCACTGCTTTGAGGTGCACGTTCTGCAGTGAGCCTTTTAAATTTTTTTTTAGTATTTTTTGTTAGTTTATTTTATGTCTAGTTTTATCTAGATTTATTTGACCGAAGTTATGTTAGACGCCTTATCGAAGTAGTAGAAGAAATCGTCACGTAAACAAAAAGTGTTATGCATCCTCCAGGCGAGCTTTCCCTCTCTTTCTCTCTCTCTTTCTGGAGAGAGACAGATGTATCTTTAATCTATTATATGCGTTTTATTAGAACATTATTTTTTGAAAACTAAACGTTATTTAAACTTATTTTTTGTTATTATCTTCATTAACACGGGATTGTCATAACAATTTTATTTTTTGGGTTTTTATCTATTTCCGAGCGTTTTTGGTTTATTTCATTGTGTCTAATACATAATACATAATTTATTATGCGAAAGCAACTTTGCTCTGTCGGGTTTCCCACGACACATCTAATTTTTTTTAAATGTTATAAAGAGGTAACATTTTTGTTTTTTTGTATGTAGGGGGTAATCCAAACTAATGATCTTATTCTAAAAATTCTAATGTTTAATGGTAGAAAAATACATTATTTCTGAGTTCTATAGAGAGTATCGATTATAGTTATATCATAACCTTTTCTTTATTAATAAATCGCTCGGCAACAACGGCAAAAGAATTCGTATAACTTGATTTTATTTATATTACATTAGCGACCTACCCCGGGTTTGCCGGGTGCAATGCTGATACTAAATATGTGTACTGTGAGTTATCTCTAAGAGGTAGACATCGCAGACTTTTTAGTAGACCTTTTTAAGGTGTACAATACTGTACTACATTATTTTGATTTGTCTCGTAGGGTTCAGCCGGCATTTACAATGTGTTTATACATGACATCCCATTAGAAACGTCTAAAATTATCAGTGTTTCTCTAGTATATTATGGATGTATTATACTCGTACATATAAACCATACTCTTAAATCACTCTATCTATTAAAATAAACCACATAAAATCAGTTGTGTAGTTTTAAAGATCTCAGCATACACGGGGTCATACAGATAGCGGAAAGCGACTTAATTTTATACTACGTAGTGATACGAGTATACGGTAAGATCAATTTTTTTGATCCATCTCGTAGGGTTAAATTAGAAAAACGAAAAATTAAAAAAACGTATTTATATATGACATAGTTTAGTTATGCAAATTATAACTGAATTTATAATTAATGAAATCTTTCATCATGCAATCAAAAGTACAAATATACTATAATTACGATCGATTAGAGCGTTATACCTGATGTAACGTACAAGTTTATCTTGTCTCATGCCCGACGTCTTGTTTCAAGTTTTTATTGAAATATCTTTTAAGAACTATGTTGACCGGACTGAAGTTAGCTCCGAGACATTCGGGGTGGCGTCCAAAGAATGAGATGAACGAGAATACAGATGTATAACTTCGTATTCTTGATATTAATGCGGAACTTAAGCTTTTTTATTAGGAGATCTAATAGTCTCTTTCTGTTTTATATAGTGTTGGAATAAACATCTTAGCCGAGCGTAATCTGCGTGATGTCACACAAATTCCATTAAAAAAAAGGAGGCGGTAGTTGTGGGGCGGACGCATTCGATCGCCACCGCTAGCAGGATAAGGACGTATCGTACTTCGTTATTATCGTTATTACTGTGAAGTGTGATTATCAATAGTTATTTGTGTTGTAGATTAAATGTTTTTCTTTTGTTGTAGATTGATGGTTGTTGTGAATTAAAGATCATTGTTTTAGAGGTTAGCCTATTTGTCTTTTTTTTTTAAGTAATTCCTACTTCTGGTTCTAGAAATAGTATAATACATCGTTATTTAAACATTTTTTTAAGCTATTGCATAGCTTTTATCGCGGGCTTTGAGCGCTTCGACCGAATCAAGAAATTCCGTAACGAAAATTAACCTAACACCCCTTACTCCGACTAGCACAGCGGTGCGGCGTTGAAAGCCGTGCACCGTCTAACGTCGAGTGAGTTCGAGCCCACGAATATAAAAAAAATAAAATTATAATTTATCTTGGCTGGAATTTATTAAATTATCATAATAATTCTCCGGCTTTTATTCCTAATGAAATAACGTATCTAATATATTTAAGACTAGTTATCGCCCTCGGATTCACTTGCGTTTAAGGGGTTGTGATGTGTTAGGAAAAAAAGTAGCATATGTCTTTCCTTGGAGTTCAAGTTAGCTTCATACCAAATTTTATCAAATTCGATTCAGTGGTTCGGCAGTGAAAGAGCGACAGACAGACAGAGAGACAGAGTTGCTTTTACTTTTATAATATTAGTATAGATTAATTGTAGAGAATGAATATTTTATTTTATCAAAAATAGTAAACGGCGTACATCTATTTTGGTCACAATATTATTTATAAGATTCGTTTAAATATCGTCTTACAAAAACAGGAAGCAATAATTTAATTGTATTTGATTAACATGGCTTCCATGTAATTCATGGAAAAGTAGAACTACTGAGTTATTTGCTTACTAATTGGAATAATCTATATTCTGAACCGATAGTTCATAATTTAATCTCGCAAAATGACTGTTCAAGGCTTATACTCTGACTCAACGTACAATCTACTCCATACATTCCCCGCCTTTTGAGTAACTAACATCCATACATACAAACTTACATATCAACAGTATTAGAACTATGAGCTAAATCATCTAATAATCATAATCTATGACGTCATTCAATTTTAACTGAAAACAAAATTATTAACCAATTCAAAAACCATTTGCAACTTACCAGGAGCGCATAGGAAATTAGGGAGTCAAGTTGAGCTCAGAATTGTGAAAAGTGTATGCAAAGTTCGAATTCGCATTTTATATAGATTTTTAGGTGTTCCAAATGGAAAAGAACGTGACTAAAATATAAATTACGTGAGAACCAGAATTTCTTTTTTTATACAGACCTCCTAATGATAAATGTCATCACTGCTCATAAACACGAGCGTTGTAAGAAACATATACCATTCGTAATATAACCTAGCTTTGAAACCGGAAGATATTATTTCTCTCGTGCCTAGATCACTCACCATTCGTCACGGACGTATGTAGAAGCGATCCTATGATGCCCCCCAAAGAGACAGAGAGGCACACTAGACGTTCTGGGCACCGGCAAGCCTCATATAATTCATAGAGAAAAGACTTCAGGGATTAGGCTATTTGCCTTATGCGCATTATCAGCCAAAATCCAAACACTAGACTTAGTAACCCTGGTGTTTGGATTTCAGTAGTCTGAGAACTTGCAAGACAAACCAAATTACAATTTACTGACCCAACCGTAGTTGAATCCAGGAACAAGGAAAGGAAGGAAAGTCGAGATCTACCTGTGCAATATTGCCGACATTATAACTACTTAAGTATATAAATTGAATAAATATATTTTTAGTTAGCCTACCAGATGTAGTTGTATAAAAATAGACTTATAAACTATTTTAAATATAGCTATATAATTTATATGCATAGAATTTGCCTGTGATAAGGCAAGGCAACAATTACTGTGTATTTAACACTATCAAAGTGTACATTAGCGTAAACGATTCAACTGTTATAGTTCCTGTGGAATTTTAGTCGAAACATTTAAACAGAGTCTAAAATATTTGCATATTCATAAACAAAATGCAGTTTGGAGTTAAACGACTCACGTCGTATTAATAGGCGGGTAATACAACATCATATTTCGGTTCTAAGTCTTTGAAACAATGTTCGAATTGCTTTACAGTTTAAATCTGAACATATAACATTAAACTTTTGACTTTGCCAATTAATAGATTCTAAGCGATTGTGTTTTTTTTTTATGGCATTGGTTGGCGGACGAGCATATGGGCCACCTGATGGTAAGTGGTCAACACCGCCCATAGACAAAGGCGCTGTAAGAAATATTAACCTTAAATAATTCCTTACATCACCTATGCGCCACCAACCTCGGGAACTAAGATGTTATGTCCCTTGTGCCTGTGATTAAACTGGCTCATCTTTGGTTATGTACTAATAGATGGCATTAGTTGTTAATTAAATCTTTTTAAAACGCATAATATGTTTCACGCATCGAAGTAGGCGTTGGACACCCGGTTGGAACGAAATGGCTCTCACTATATATTATGTATTAAATATACGCAATAAAATAAATTAAAATTCGAATATAAAAATCAAAATAGCGTTCGAAATGTGGTGCTGGCGGAAAATGCTAGGTATTAAGTGGACAGCTCGCCGCACAAACGAATCAATCCTGAACCAGCTAAAGATTAAGACACGTCTCTCCACCATAATACTCAACGCGTACTTCGTTTCTTTGGCCATGTGGCTAGGAGGACAGCCTGGAAAAACGTATAATGGTTGTAAACTTATAATGGGGAAGAGAGGTAGAGGAAGAGCGCCGTCCCGGTGGTTAGACACAGTAAAGGCGTCTATAGGATCCAGTGCTCAGGCTTGCCGACGAATGACATAGAATAGGAATGCCTGGAGAAGGTGGTGCGAAGTGAACAAAAGAGCCACACGCATGGTCGTCACGACCCTCAGTAACGAGGAAACGACTAGGAAGAATAAAATAAATCAACAAAGTTTAAGAATAAATAAATGAAAGTAGAAAAATTGTTATTAAATGTGAATTAATACAACAATAAAAAAATACGTGTGGCACTCGGAGACTGCCGCGGTAAAGCTATTGTATAACATTTTTATTATAATTATTTATTTATGCAGTATTTTTTTTTCTTTGATATTAATTCAAGTTACACTTTTTGAACGGTGAACGATAAGAAATTTTTTTTTTGTTTTATTGAATAAATTATTGTTTGAAATATTTTTATTATCTTACAATTCAGGAATTTTTATCATTGAAACTATAGTTTTATGGTGACTGAAATAAGAAACATAAGTTTGAGAGTTGATATCATCTAAATATCTGGAAAATACCGCGTCAATGGTGGTCCCATATTTTGTTGTGGATTCTTCTCGATCATTATTTATTTTCAAATTCAATCGCTCCGATTTTTTATCAGCAAAGTTGATGTTGTAATCGCCATTGTAAATAATATATTTTATAATTAATAATATTCATATTATTTAATAATTTTAAATTTAAAAAAAATGTTATTATTATATCATTATTGTAATGCCATTTCTATTACTAATGAATTGTAAGACAAGGTTATGAAATATTTATGATAATATTTATAACTAACTGTGCCCGTGACTTCGTACGCGTTGTTTGTATTTAAGTTATTTGGATATTGTAGCGTGATTTTATTTTTATTCTATATATAATTCTAAAATAAAAGAAGTCTAAGTTACTCCTTATTACATCAGCTATCTGCTACCTGCCAGTGAAAGTCCCGTCGAAATCGGTTCAGCCGTTCCAGAGATTAGCCGGAAAAAACAGACAGACAGACAGATAGACAAAAATTGTAAAAAATGTTATTTTGGTATATGTACCATATATACATATATATGCATTTAGTAAAAATGGGTTATTTTAATATTACAAACAGACACTCCAATTTTATTATATGTATAGATAATATACTATCAAATCTTGCAGACGTCGTCTTGCCTGTGTGTATAATTCGATAGAACAGCATAAAGTTCGGCCAATGGGCGACGACTAATTTGAATAAAATTGTGATTGTATAGTTGTCTTCTGATCTTGAATATCAATACAACACCTATAAATAACAATGAATTTTATCTCGTGTAGTCAAAATAAGGCAAACTCTAAATAATCTATTAAAATTTAAAAGGTATATCATATTACTACTAAAAAGTTTTGGTTATTTGAAATATATCTTGCAATCAAACTTGACTGACCTCTGGCTGTCTCTAAAACAGTAAAAATAACGCGAGTATAATGTTAACATACTTTCTACCGCGCAATGTGGAAAATTTGTGTTATTTTTTATGTCGGGGATATCTTCATAAAGATACCTGTTCTGAGGGTACATATGAGAACCACTTTTTGGGCTGTTTGGAATGACATTAACGGCTCGAATGCATACATTTGGAAACTGGTATGACTCTGTCGAAGAAAACGCCCTTCCAGTCAATAGCAGTTTCCTCCGTAGAAGACCGTAATGGTAAAAATCGCTTAAAGCCAAATCTGAAAAAGAGTCAGTCAGTTTGTTGGTTCATCGAGACTGAGCCATTAAATCGATCGTAATTACATTTGACATAGAGATATCCTGGGACCTCTGGGAGATAGGCAATTTGATTACTGGATGGAAAAGTATATTTGGGCCGAACGGAATAATGGGAAGCAATTAGTAATACATGTATAATTTTAGTGGCAAAGTTTCGATTGTTTAAGTAGTAACGATTTCGCTGTTTCCGAAGTTTGATTTATTAAGTGGACATTTGTTATCGAAGATTAATTGCATTAATAACTTATGTATCATTATATTTATCTAAACAATCTTATAGTGAATAATTTCCTTTATTTGTGTTAACGTATCTAGCTGTACACCAGCGTTGGTCCTAGAATAGAGTGGAGGCAGCTGCTCATGGTGATGGATGGCAAGACACAATGTGTTGACAATTTGAAGTAAAAATATATTGTTGTCACTATTTTATAATGTCATAGCTATACGGTGGAGATCCTATTGGGTCTTCGTGTTTTCTAGTTATACGTTTTCTCGAAATAAGCCCGTGAAGTTAAGAAACATGTATGATTTGAGAACTGATTGTTTTATACTTTCTTCGAAGGTGCTCGGAGATTACATACTCGTAATATTATTTTCGAATACCCTATTTGTAAAGCTAAAAGATTAAAAAGGGTTTAGATTTGATGTAAATAGTTTTGTTAGAAATATTTTTTGTTTTGTTATAAGTATGTGGCAGTGGTTCGTGTGAGCAGTAATCGTTGTGTATCGAGTTCCATTTGTTTTTCTTAAACCTGATATTTTTGGGCAACGATAATGAATTGTAATGATTTTTAGAAATATGTTATATCAAGAGACATATAGTTGGTAATTTTTATGTAATAAAATATCAATTCGATGATGCGTTGTGCGTCAGCATGAATGCATTATGTGGAAGTTTTTTTCGGTTAAACGACTTGGTATGCATGAAGCCAACCGTCCTTAAAAATGCCTTTACTGGTAAATTAGTTTCCAACCTCTCAACAGATGTGATTACTGTTGTAAAAACAGATTAAAAAAATAGTTGTGAAATAGTTACAGGATTAACATATTAATAAATTTAATTCTACTTAGTTTACTGTTTGAATTTCCTCGTTCGCCAACTACGAACTAACTTGATAAACAAAGATTTGGCAAGTTTCCGATAAAGCAGTCGCTTTCAGTTATATTGCTTCAACCAAAACGATCTTTGAATGCAAATGAAAACAAGGCACGATTGCCCTTATTACCTAGTAGGCCTCATATTACAAACAATACAGTTAATATTTCTCCTGACAAACGAAGACCAGGTTTTGTGAAAGTTGCATTTGAAAGGTAAATATAATTCAACGATAATATTTTCAGAATTTTATCCATGTTCTTTTGTTTTCTTTGATGGAGATGCAAACACGTGCTCAGCGGTGTTTTTTCACGAAATCACATTGGAGTAGCGTGGCGGCATAATCTCTAAACTTTCACCGTAAGAAACAGGCGCTGCCCATCATTGATTTTAATGGGTTGGGTAAAAGGTTCTATGGCTGTAATCCTTTAATAAGGCGAGGAAAAAGTATTATTGCAATATCACTGGCGCGTAATATAGCTAATATTTTTTATTAATAATACTAAATAATATTTTTTTCTCGGTTACTTTCACTCAACAATAACGCAACGGATCGCTGTGATTTTTTTTGGATAAGGATAATTTATGGCCCAGAGAGTGACATCGGCTTTTTATTCCGGAAATACCGAAGGATTTCCGTTGAATTTATTTAAATAATTAATTATTTTATAATATCATTCCTTACTTAAATGTCTCAAATTTGATAAAATTCGCAGGTGTCTTGTGATTTTGGAATAAAAAATATGATACTTTTCATGCAGAAAAAAAATACAATTTTTTTAGTATAGCTATTTAAAATCATTTTGTAATTTCCTCTTTACGATCAGAATTGAACGACGATTGGGATGAAATTGATTGTTCCAGTAAAATACTAATGGAAATAAACTGAAAAGAATATAAACTTAACTCAAACTTTAGCAACGGACAGTCATTATCAGCTATATCAAAATCACCTTGACTATTTCATCAAAAAAAGGAATGTATATTTTTAAATATTTCTGAATTTCGTAGTACCAAGTAAATATACCCGATATAAGATCTTTTTCTAAAAAAGTCTTTCTGGTCTTGGTTTAATTTAAACAAGCTGACTTTTTGTTCCTATTAGCGGTCGCGTGGCGTCGTAATGAACGCCTTTAGAAGGGGACATTATGGACGGAATTAAAGT
Organism: Vanessa atalanta; assembly: GCF_905147765.1. Classification (NCBI taxonomy): domain Eukaryota; kingdom Metazoa; phylum Arthropoda; class Insecta; order Lepidoptera; family Nymphalidae; genus Vanessa; species Vanessa atalanta. The sequence goes on along the minus strand of NC_061880.1, from coordinate 12,131,951 downwards.
TGTAAATTAGAATTTTAGTAGCGCAGGAAAGCTTATACAATTTGGTCCTTAATACTCGTCAACTGGGTCCACAATGTGAACTTCGACTTAATAACATGCAAATTAAATTTAAATTTCATGCTGGTAAATTCAGTTTTTTCTTGTCACATTTATCTGGCGAAAATAAGCAAGGTTGTTTAAATTATTCAAATGTTAAATATTACTAAGGTAAAGGTCAGTACGTAGCACGCACATGGATGGTAAAGGATCTTTTGGTGTCGTCAGATGACCTAGAAAAAGTAGCAATAAGATATTAAAGAAGAAATTTTAAAAACACACTCAGAAGTTAAATTTCATAAGATCACACTTTAATTTGATGTTTCTCAAACGTATTTTTCGGTTAACAGCATAACTCTCAGAGTAATTGACAAAATTCGATAAATAACGTCTTTATGATCTTCGAAAGTTAAGATAAAGAGAAACTGTCAAAACAGATATCGTATCGTTGTTGAAACAACTTTAAATAGTTGCATTAAATGTTTTTTTTTTTTATTATTGACATATGTAAAAAATGCGTAAGCGCGCTTCATGATAATGCCATCAATGTCAACGGAGACACCAGAGATCTAAAGCAGTCTTTAAAGCGGTACTTTATTACATCCAACGAAGGCTAAAAGGAAACAAAGAAAATTGTAATGATACGAAACGAGGGAAATCTCTTTCGTAAATTTCCTTTCCTTTCCAACTGCGTCTGTTTAATTTGTCTGAATTTGCCGATGCAAATAAGCCAATTGTTTGGCTAATTGGAAGATGTATTACAGCGAAGAGAAGTTAATTTGGGAAAACAAATTCTCTTTCATCCATAATTGTGGTAATTCGATAATTTTGATGAGACGTACAAGACGGATCCGTTTCATAATTGAATAATTGCGTTTCAGTTGTGAAGATAGCGTATAATATTCTGACTGATAGAGGAGCTACGATAAAATATATTTTTTGGCATAAATGACATAATATAATCATATATTTTAACGCAACAATAATTGTGAATTAGAGAAAGAATATTTTCGTGAAAAATGCGAAGATGAGAAACCTATGTCCGATTTTTGCTAAGTGAAAACAGTGCAAATGAGCTAGAATTAAAATGTTGCCATAAATTAAACTTGCAAAAGTGTTTTATGTAAACCAAATTATTTTCATTTAAATTATTTAATGATAAATAAATTAAAGTGTCGCGAAGAACCATCGATACTTCGAAAATACTGTTGGCCTTTAGTGTAAAAAAGAACATTGTTTTTTTGGGAACTAGCTTTATTTTAATTTAAGCTAAATTTTAATTTTTAATTGTAATATATTTAGTATAAACCCATATCTTACCGGGTCAAAGGACAAATGTACACTGACTATCAAAGAAACGCCGTTTCCGTAGATCCGGTTGACACTGTTACAACTAAATTGTAAATTCTATTATTAAAGCGCCTCGATCCACTATAAACGGCTTATAGTGAAGACCGTATCCCTTGGAAATCATTTTAAACAGTCAAGATTTGTTAGTGTTACAAAAACTGACTGGAAAATTTATCCAATATTAATATATATGTGAAATCTTGCAAATTTACAAAATAAACTGCGCCGACCTCATATTAATAGGATAAATTCAAGTGAATGATGAAAGGCAAGCTTGTATTTGATTATTATATGTATATAAAAGTAAAAAGTAAAGTAACAGACTTTAAATGTCCCATAGCTGGGGTAAGGCTTCTTTCCCTTTGAGGAGAAGTTTCGGAGCCTACTCCACCACGCTGCTCTAATAGTGGACTCGTGTGGATGTGGATTGAATTTCATTGAACTTAGACATATGCAACTTGTATCAAAATGTTTTCCTTCATTACCGAGTACGAGATGAATTATAAACACGAATTAAGCACATGGAAATTCAGTAGTGCTCGTGTAGATTTAAAGCAGTAATCGTCGATTAAGTGTTCTAATCACTTTTTTAATATATATAAACATATTATTTCTAAAAAGAAGGATTTGTATACTTGCCAATATGGAGATATATACAGATACAGATACAGATATGTCGCAGATGCCATCTATTGCATTGTCTGATACTTAAAAGAATGACACTGTCTTCTTTAGTACGATTGAGGGAAATAGATGGAGCGGCGGCGACTGTATTAGCACGTGGTCACGTGTTGACAGGCGTCATTAGAAAACAAAGGAATTATCAAAAATGTAAAAAAAAGAATAAACGATTTTAAAAGAGTAAAATGTTCTTTGAGTTTACTACGATTTGATCCATCTAATTACGAATCGGATAACAAGGTCCCCATTTCCATTTACCTCTATTATATAAATATACCTCAATTAAAATTGACTTTGAAATTAAAATTGAGTTAAAATATACTAAGGATGATCAAGCCAGTGCAACAACAGAACAAAAGGACATTTAATCTTAGTTCCCAAGGCTGGTGAAGCATGGATGACATAAAGCATGGTCAATATTTCTTACAGTGTATATGCGAACACTTACCAAATTTATACCACTTACTTAAACAATAAAAAGATAAATCTTAATATAAAACACGTACTTTGTGAACTGCTATTTATCATAAAGTTCTATCCGGTGAAATAGTCCGTGCGATATCAGCGTTTACAGGGTAGAATTTAATTCGGCATAGCGTTTCATATGTCGGGATATAAAACAAAGGTTAATTAATTAAGCGTAGTTCTGATTACACAGAAATTGTCCAAAAAGATAAAGCACCTCGTTTGTGCCTGTTTAATATAAAGTTAAATACGCTTATTTGGACATGTTGTCGTAAAACGATTTTCATGTAAACTAAAATATTACAGTGTTTTACTATTTATTATATCCAGTCCAACTGCTTATTCAAATTTTGACAGTTGCGTGGAAACGTAACTGTGCAGTGTGATTCTGTAAGAATTCATTTCGTATCTCACTCGTGATATTTTGACAAATGACTTACGATGATACGTTTGGTTTTGATACGTGTATCGTATAAATTTTATTATTGAATTATTAGTTTAATTGCTTTTAGTTGTGCCGACAGGGCACAGATTATTTCGCCAATTTCACGTGGGTATAATTACATTATAGTCAATGTTGCATTACATTCTGACATATGACTTTTTTCTTACAGAATGCCGTTACATAATACTATATTGTATGTGTATCTGATGCGGAATGAGTAAAAGTTGACTTTAAAATATGCGTAAAAAATACGTAAGCTCAATCTTATTTGATTAATTTATTTAATACTAGCTGTGCCCGCGACTTCGTGCACGTTCTTTGAATTTAAGTTATTTGGATATTGTAGAGTGACGTTATTTTTATTCTATATAAAATTCTAAAATATAAGTAGCCTAAGTTACTCCTTATTATATCCGCTATCTGCCAGTGAAAGTCCCTTCAAAATCGGTTCAACCGTTCCAGAGATTAGTCGGAACAAACAGACAGACAGACATAAATTGTAAAAAATGTTTTTTTGGTATATGTACATATATCATTGTATACATATGCATTTAGTAAAAATGGGTTATTTTAATATTACAAACTGACACTCCAATTTTATTATATGTATAGATGACTTCTTACATACATTTTAATACCCTAAATATATATGTATAATAATAATGTATTACGATGCGTTATAGTTACGTTCTATTTCACTTAGTGACGTGATCGAATGTGCTCGCTGCAAATGAATAAAACGAAAATAATTGTATAACAGAGAAATCTGCTCTGTTAATCTATATTAATATATAATAATATATAAATTTAACAATACTATATCTTTTGAATATAAAATAATGGTTTTAAATCATGAGCTTCTGTAAATCATACTAAAATAAGCATTATTTATTATTCCTAGTCTTCCGATATAACGAAGATATTAATATTTTATTTTGTGTCGTTATAAATTCCCAACAGACGTGGCCTCATGCCATCGTTTGATCATATAAATGTAATTATGTTATTTTAATGTGGCCTGTATTTTATTGTGAGGCTGTATCACAACATATTTCAATATTTAAAAATTTAAATAAAATTATACGCACAATAAACGCACAAATTTTCCGTATATAAATAAGGGGATTATTATCATTATTATTTGCCTTAAAACAAATATTTGCTTATAAATGAACATAGCCGTAGCTAAGCTATGATTTATTTTTCATTTATAATTTTAGAAATAACCAAAAAAAAAAACGAAGCACTTTTATTTTTATTTTTCAAGCATCATTTTTTTTATATAAAAGCAGTTATCGATCATTGACATTAAATATCAATTAGTTTCAACAATAATCGAATCCATACTGAAAATAATACGATGCCATAATCACTATTTTCATCGGTCAACAAGTGAATAAGTATTTGGGCTACAAGCCCCCCGGTGTTGCAGATGTCCATAGGCCGTGGTAATCACTTTCCGTCAGATGAGCTTCCTGCTCGTTTGCCAGCTATAACATAAAAAAAAATAGTATATAAGTATGTAATATATCCTGCCTGGAAATCAACAAGTATTTGCTCCACGCTTTTTTATCATCTACATATATAATCTTGTATTGTATAATGTGCCTCCTTTACCAATGTATTTCGAATCGGTGATATCTTTACATCTAATTCAACACAGTAACGTGACGCTTCAAAAGTGATTTTATGAGCCTACTTGAATAAGTAATGTTTCGATTTGATTTCACTTGATTCGGTTTTCATTTCACAAATAATTAGTAAATTTTTAATAAACCATTCCTACATAAATGTCGTAATTATCGTCGTTTATTATCCTTTGGCTCGATTTAATTAAAACTTTTCTCTTTAATTAAAATTTTATTTTTATTCGGTTCGGATTCAGCAGAAAAAGAGATTTAACAACAAAAAGTAATAATCGCATCGCTTTATTGATATTTTTTATAAATTTAAATAAGTTAGGCGTATTTTTAGTTGCATTGATTCTATATAGTGTTCGAAACAATACGTGGACTCGTTCATCGGCGATAAATCAATTTTCTATTCGTATATTCACACCACTGTCATAAAATAAAACTATCGAAGCTGATTTATTGTCTTCGAAATAAAAATATTACTTTTATTCCAGCTTTAAAACTGCGTGATGTGTGACAGTACAAAAGCCTTTTATGAAAACGTCAATGAGGAGTGTTAGTAAAATAAATGTAAAGTAAAAAAAAACATTTTTAAAAACCAACATTTTGCGTAATAGAACTCGTGTGACCGTTGAAGAGTTCCTTCGTCTGGAGTCCTGAGATCCTGAGTGTAGGATCCAGTCATGCTTACCGTGAAAAATGTGCATTATTAACGGAACGAACTTGTTAAATTTCAACTAGAATGAGAGGAAATAGATCTAAGTTAGCTTAGGATTGAAATAATAATATTAAGATTTATAATACTTGTAATCGTAAATATAATTATTAAATAAACATTTACTGTCACACTGATTATTACTTACCACTAGAGTCTTCTGCCACGTTTTATTAACGTTTATTTTGATGTATTAGGTCGAGGTGAGTTTTATTTTTTTGTTTCGAGATCGAGTTACAGAATGCCAATTAATGTGAAGCAATACGGTTTCCATTGGATATTAGTTCGTAAAACTTACGCTCTCACGTGGCGCTAGTGTTGATTTCATTCGAGTAGTTGAATACCAAATAGAGTTTCACTAAAAAAAAAAAACAGTTGTGAAATCTAAAATGCGAGTTACAGAATCGCCTAAAATACACGCTACGAATAAATCTCTTGATTTTATGACTATTAATTATTATACCTTATTAAAACTTTTATTACGATTCACGTTATATATTTTAAGTAGCGATCTGCCCCGACTTCGCACGGGTGCAATGTTGATACAAAATATATTACAGAATGTCTTTACATACAACGTTCATCTTTTTTGTTATTATACAATACAAATCGCTATGTCCCTGTATTTTAAATCTGTAATATTTAAATTACATGCTAAAAAGGGCCGTATTGATCTATGTTAAATGCACGATGTATTTAAGGTACTTAATTGGATAAGGATTAATGCTGTATTACTTAAAATCACTTCGTAAATAATCTATTATTTCTCGTAAAAAGTAAAGGATAAAAAATGGTTTTTGTGGGTTATCTATAAGTGATAGACATATACCATCGCGGACTTTTTTGTAGACCTTTTGAAGGTTTACAATTCTGTAGTACATTACTTTTATCTATCTCGCAGGCTTCAGCCAGCGTTTGCAATGTAAGTGCATAAAATGTGTTTATTTACGACATCCCATTAAAATTCTCTAAAATTATCACTGTTTCTCTGCTATATTATGCATGTATTATACATATAACTCCTTACTCATGTATCGCTCTATCTATTAAAAAAACCCCGCATCAAAATCCGTTACGTAGTTTTAAAGATCTAAGCATACGCAGAGACAAAAAAATTCAAGTTTGTAATTAATACCTCATTAAACATCGACCATTCCTGAAAACTTTTACGTTCAATAAATAATTTACGCACCAATATGTTATAAGCATTATTATACATATGTCAGTTTCTTTATGACATACTACTATTCAACTCGCTGCCCACACTCGATCCTCGTTAGCGCCGAAGCCCGAGAATCTTAAGTACTCATCCTCTGCCAAGGATTTAGCGATTATGGTCTGAGGAGTGGAAAAAAGATTTGTCATCCTTACTTATATATAAAACCCGGCGAGCGTTGACCTGTTTGAGTTTATATATCAATTGTTGTTAACCCCCTTCAGCTCAATATGTAAATTGTACTATAATAATTTGAAAAACTACGTGAAAGGATAACTTTTTCCGTCGCTAGGAGGATGGCGCTTGGTTGACTAGTGATATCAGTGTTTTTAGATTTTTTTTTTAGTTTCACGTGATCTAATACCATATGATATGTTAAAAGTAAAAAAAATAACGATTTTGTGTTACTTTGAAGTTTATTGTCTCCTTTTTAGAGCATCTTAATAAATGTTGATATTAAAAATTTTAAACTTTTTTTTTATTTATTTTTTTATGCTGGCCAAGATCGACAGGAGCAGAACAAAATTATCAAATTATTTTATTATTACGTTTCACTCATTTATCATATATTCTGTCACCAAATAGCAACAATTAACATTGTTGTGTTCCGGTTTAAAGGGCTCACTAACTCTGACTGGGACAGTGCAACTGTAAGCACAAGGGATATCCCATCTTACACATACATGGCGATGTAATTAATGATAAATATTAGTCACGGCGTTAATGTTTATGGGGGGTGGTGACCACTTTTATGGCCGTCCGAATAAAACATTTATAAAAAAAAAGATTACTCCTACACAATAAATAAATCCAGTTGACAGTATTCTCGTAATATATTTTATAACAGTCATGGAAAGTATTCGGTCTAATGTGTCTCGGGTCAACTGGCGTAGCACGTACATATCTACGCGTGCGTATTATGTAAATGTAGATAGCGCTACACATTCGTAGCTGATCTACAGAGCAAACAAATATACTTTATTCAAGTAATGTCTAACAGTGGGTTTTGAATTTATTTTGGAATTTATATTTTATCACGCACTGACACCAAAATAACTAGGTATTCTTATAACAATTAAATTATATAACTAAATTAAATACAATTAAATTATTATGTAATTACTAACTACATGAATTTTATTTAAAAATATAAATTTTAAAATAAGCCAAATTAAAAGTTAGATAGTTAAATAGCGTGTTAGAAATTTTAACTATTTAAAAAAATAGTAAATAAAAAAATATTTTTTATGAATATAAATAGTATCTTAATTATTTCATTTTATTTTATTTTAGTGTGCTTGTTTTTTATTACCAGGCACATCACAATTTTGTAATTTAATTTTTTTAATTTATGCTATAGTGTTTTTGTAAACAGTATTTTACATAAAGTTGTTGTTATTAACAAGACATTTAACATACATTACATTACATTAACAGCCTGTAAATTTCCCACTGCTGGGCTAAGGCCTCCTCACCCTTTGAAGAACAAAGGTTTGGAGAACATTCCGCCACGCTGCTCCAATGCGGGTTCGTGGAATACACATGTGTCAGTTTTCGTTGAATTTTTTTTTTTTTTTTATGGTATAGGGGGCAAACGAGCAGGAGGCTCACCTGAAAAGCGACTACCACCGCCCATGGACATCTGCAACACCAGAGAGGTTACAGGTGCGTTGCCGGCCTTTAAGAAATTGAAGGTTCCCAAGTCGTATCGGTTCGGAAAAACCGCCGGCGAAAGCTGGTTCCACAGAGTGGTTGTGCGAGGCAGAAAATGCCTTAAAAATCGCGCTGTTGTGGATTTACGGACATCTAAGTGGTGTGGGTGAAATTTAGAATTTTGTCGAGATGTCCGAAGATGGAATTCAGCTGCCGGGATTAATCCAAACAATTCCTCGGAACACTCCCCGTGGAAAATTCGGTAGAAGATGCAGAGTGATCCAACATCTCTACGCAACGCCAAAGGATCGAGCAGATCAGAAAGGGCTTGATCGTCGATAATTCGAGCTGCTCTACGTTGGATACGGTCAAATGGAAGGAGCTGGTACTGGGGAGCACCCGCCCAGAGGTGAGAGCAGTACTCCATGTGAGGCCGAATTTGCGCCTTGTATAGTCTTAGGCGATGGGCCGATGTGAAATACTGTCTTGCCTTGCTGAGCACACCAAGCTTTTTTGATGCCAATTTGGCTTTGCCTTCCAGTTGACCGCGGAACTGAACGAGGCTCGAAACATCAACGCCAAGTATTCCGATACTAGCTGTGGCGGCTAACGGAATGTTCTCGAATCGTGGAGATACGACGAATGGTGTTTTTTTAGCGGTTAACGAGCAAACTTGCGTCTTTTTGGGGTTGAAATGGACTAGGTTTAGCCGGCCCCAGTTCGAGACTTCGTTTAACGAAGACTCGATTTCAGACACAAGTTTGTTCCGGTTTTCTTCGACGTTTTCTCGAGAAATATTAGCACGGCCGGTGTATGAGGTGTCAACGGTACTGTCGTCTGCATAGCAGTGAATGTTCCTGATTTGCAACAAGTCATTGATATGCAGAAGAAACAGAGTAGGTGACAAAAGGCAGCCTTGTGGAAATTTTTGGTCGGAGCATGCACCGTCGACAACGACCTTGATGCTCCGATCTGCCAAAAAGCTGGTAATCCAACTGCATAATTTCCCGGGAAGCCCATAGGAAGGAAGCTTCGAAAGAAGCGCTTTGTGCCACACGCGATCGAAGGCCTTCGCTATGTCCAGACTGGCTGCTAATGCCTCCCCCTTGCTCTCAACTGCTTCCGCCCATTTATGAGTAAGGTAACTAAAAGATCACCGGCTGAGCGACCTCGACGGAAACCGCACTGGCGGTCACTAATCAGCTGGTACTCCTCTAGATACCGCAGGAGCTGACAGTTTACAATGGACTCCATTACCTTGGAGAACAAGGGGGTGATGGCTATAGGCCTATAATTGGACGGGTCTAAGCGGTTACCCTTTTTGGGAATCGGATGCACTAAAGCAGTCTTCCAGGAGATCGGGACGACGCCTAATGCGTAAGATTGCCGGAAAAGACGCGTTAAGACCGGTGCCAACTCGGGAGCACATGTCCGTAGCACGATTGGAGGGATGCCATCGGGTCCACTCGACTTATGAATGTCCAAGGAAAAAAGTGCTTTACGAACTGCACTTTGCCGGAATTTAACCTCCGGCATCGTGGTATCACATCGCGGTATTGTTGGTGGTGAATTTCCTTGGTCATCCAGGGTCGAATTCGACGCGAAGAGAGAGCCTAAAAGATCAGCTTTCTCTTTCGCGGTATGGGCCAATGACTCACCGTCCTTGTGCAGAGATGGAAAAGAAGGCTGACAGAAATTCCCAAGAACAGCCTTAGCGAGAGACCAGAACGCATGTGTTCCTGAAGGGAGACGCACCAGTCTCTCGCCAATTCTGCCAATGTACTCCGTCTTCGCCTTAGCAATCACATTTTTGAAGGACCTAGAGGCAGAGTTATATTCCTTTCTGAATGCGCTGGTCTTTACATCACGAGACGCTGATGCGTTAGCCCAGTCATGGTAACGTTCCCATTTTCGGCGTGAGGCCGTTTTGCAGAAACGACCAAACCAGGGCTGGGACTTGCCACCGATGGGCACCGCAGAAAACGGAATGAACAGTTCCATACCCTGAAGCAATTAGACACATGTAGAAGACCTCCTCACGATGTTTTTATTCACCGCCGAATACGAGATGAATTATAAACACAAATTAAGCACATGAAAATTTAGCGGTGCTTGTCTGGGCTTGAACCCGAAATCATCGCGAATTATTACGATAAACGATTATTACGATAATCATTAAGATAAACGCGTTCTAACTACTGGGCATATCGGCTCGCTAATAAGTATATTTGGTTATTATCATTTATATTAAATAATAATAACCAAATATGTTAACGTTACACATATTGTATATTAAGTACTATACTGTACTAATACTTGATAGACTAGCGACCCGCCCCGGCTTCACACATATGTAGAATGATGACGAATTCATTAATAAAGTAAAATATATGACATAATTTTTATTCTATAACACTCAGGAACAACGTAGCTTTATACCAGTGAAATATTTTTAGAATTGGATCATTAGTTTAGGAGATATCTCCTGCATATAGTAATTAGTATATTATAAACTTAATACATACAATTGATACTTCTGAAATATTTATTTTATTTGCCGATGACCTTAAAGTATATAAAACTATTAAATCACCAGTTGACAGTACACAGCTTCAAAGTGATCTACTTAGAATTCAGCAATGGTGTGATAGTAACAATATGTTACTTAATCCAACAAAATGTTTTCATATCAAATTCTCAAAAAAAGGCTCCCTATTACTACTTCATACACAATTTATGGGCAATCAGTTAAAGAAGTAGCCGAGGTTAAAGATTTAGGCGTTATTATTGATAAAATATTAACTTTTGTGCCCCATATTAACATGATAAATGCCAAGGGTGCTCAAATGATTGGATTAATTAAGAGAAATACAAAAGGATTTACGATTAAAACAAAGCTTTACCTGTACAATGCTCTTGTTAGGACAATTTTAGAGTTCGCGTCTCAGATCTGGAACCCTATATACGCTGTTAATTCACATAGAGTTGAATCGATTCAACGCGCTTTCACTAGACATCTAGCTTTTGCATGCAGTGGAATATCCCATAGAGCGCCATACGAAAGTTGTCTAAATTTTTTTAAAATGGAAACCTTGCGAAATCGAAGAAAACTTCTCGATTCAATATTATTATTCAAAATTATGAATGGCACTGTCCAATGTGAACAGGCACTCCATAAAATTAATATCTCAGTCCCATGTCGCCCTCCTAGAAAACCTAACAATAAATTGTTTTACATAGCGAAATCACGCACAAATGTTGCTAAATATTCCCCGATAAATAGAATATGTGGCCAGTATAACGATTTGTGTGCATTAACGCAAAATATTGATGTTTTTTCCGATTCCTTGCCGAAGTTTAAGCGAAAAAATTGTGATGTTTTGTCAAGTTCTGTCAATAAAATTTAGCTTTGGTAGTTTATATTATGTGATATTCTTTCTTCTTTTGTTATCTGTATTTTTTTCGTAATATTTTTGTAATTGAAAATTATTTTGTTATCTTTATTTTATTTTTTTTTTGTAATATTTTTGTAATCTCAAAAGATAAGTATTATTATTAAGCAGCTAGACAGTAATCTTCAGCAGTGCTGTGTACGTCTGTAATTGGTACATACATCAGATAAGTATCAGTTTTAAAAGTTTAGTGTTAAGTGTTTAATGTATGTACTGTTGATGTGCCATTCAAATAAAATAAATAAATAAAAAATTTATAATATTTGACCGACTTTAAAAAAAAACATTGTTGTTGTTTGTTTTTCGAAACTATAAGAAGTATAACAAACATATTTGTTATACTTCTTATAGTTTCGAAAAACTTTGGAGTTAGTTTTATTATCTTAAAATATTTATTAGTGTATAAAAGATATATTAATATATGTATTACATATATGTATTAGTGTGTAAATATTTGTATGTAAGTTTATGGCTGCACCCAGATGTTTTTAAAAAAAATTCACAGATTGGCTTGTCTGGAAGAGACAGCTAATAAGCCATAAGTCCGCCTTTAGTACAACACATCAAATATTTGTTTATATTTTTGTCTTTAATTTTTAGTATTATTTCTATTTTTGTTTTATTTGATTTTTTTGTATTCAGTCCTAAGATATCTGTATTTTATGTTTGTGGTGTACAATAAACTATTTTCATTTTTTTTGTTGAATTTGTATATTATTTTTTTATAATATTGTGTTATAAGTATTAAATTCTATTATAACGTATGTATAATGTTTATCAATTTCTGGAAAGTTTGCGGAACTGGAGAATAGAAATTTCTTGCTATATTTCAGAGCAGCAATTAGAACGAGATTGGTCTCCGGAACATGTTAAAGTTTCAAGTAAAACTTTCACGTATACTGAGGCGGCATGTTTTATTTATCCATACAAAATTTTCATTTTATTGATTAATTACAGATAGCACGTTTCCACAGCCATTCCCAAGCTATGACATGGTGGCAGTGTTTTGTGAATCATTAAGGTATACATTTAAAGAAATCAAGATATTAACTGTTGCTTCTCAATATATATTCTGTAATGTTATATATGTACGGAAAAATATTAATGATTTTATGAGAAAATGTGATATTCATAGTAATTGTACAAGGAACAAATATAAACTAGTAACTCCTTTGTGGGGCAATATATACGTTTCTACAACAGGATCCCAAAAAGTGTTCAAAATGCTTCTGATGCTAAATATAAAAAAAAATGTTAAGGAACGTTTGTGTGCGAAAGGTTATTATACAATTAGTGAGTTTATGATTGACATCTTGGGAATAAAATGATCATCTCCTGGCTATTTCTATTCATATTCAATATATGTAAATAATACAATTGTCAAAAAAAAAAGAATTGACTGATTTTCTTTCGCCACTTCTTCTCAGGTCAGGGTATTTTCTTTTCCGAACCGGTGATAGTGTTTAATTTGACTATCAATAAGTAAATGTAATGTTTCTATATTGAATAAAGGTATTTGAATTTGAGTTTGAGTTTGCAGGCACGTCTGGGTAGGTACCACCCACCAAATATTATACCACCAAAAATCTTAGTTTTCAAAGTTGGCGGCACATTGTCGATGTAAGGATGGTTAATACCTCTAACAGTGGCAATGTCTATCGCGACGACCACTTACCATCAGGTATCCCATTTGCGATTCGTTTACCTATTACATTACGAAAGACACAATATAACCCTTATTTGTATGGGTAACGTGTTTCTGTTAACTGCAGTTTGTCGAAGCCGGACAAGCAGTAAGTTTTCATGTCCCAATGTGTGTTTTAATCGATCTCGAGCACTATGGTAAAGGAAAATATTATGAGGAGACCTGCGTGTTTCGAATAATAATTTGCTCTACGTTAACTATCCACCAAGTACAAATTTGCAATGGAGCAGTATGCCTGAATAAGCTCCAAACCTACACACAAAAGGACAGGGCGATATACCCCAACATAACATATACAGGCCGTTACTTAAATATTTACAATTTGAAATAAAACACTGCAATCCCTTTTTATGTAATAATAGAGATTTTAAACAAGATTAAAATCTTTCAGTGTTGTATTCAATACATTAACCCTCCAGATTTCTTTCTTTTCACACCCTAAGTCTCAAAGTATTATCGAGAGATCAAATGTTGAACTAAGCTAAGCCATTTGATCAGTATATTCAGATATACAAGTATTACTCTAGACTATATGTACCTAGTAATAAATATCTAGCCTTTAGAAACGAGAAACATTTGGTTAACTATTTTAGTTAGCCGTTCAATTAACAGCTTAACTAGCTTAACCTGCTTTTTAATGGGCGCTGTTTAACCAGCGGCCTAAATGAAAAATTCCTTTCATAGAATCGAGTAAATTGTTTGCCACTTATCTGGAAATTATTATTTAGGTTAGGTAAGCACATAATTATTTGGTTAAGTTTTATAAATTTAATTTTCAGTCGCTGATTGATCAGTTCCGTTTAGTAAAAAGGCTAGGCTGTTAATTGAATGGCTAATTAAGTTAGTCAACTGCGACATATCTATATATAACTAAATGTAAAACTTTTGAAATAAAATTGTGTCAATATTTTATAGGGTATAAATAATTATGTTTGTATTGTCGACGAAATCCTTTTGTGACCACCGGTAGCATTGAAACGTACTCGTTAAAGCGACCGCAATTCTTTTATATATGGCTGTGGCCTGTATGAAGGTGACAGTTTGTTGAGGAAGATTTATAGCGCAAACACTGAGACTTACTTATATCTGGAAAAGGTTTGGCAATCCGCAAGATTTACTCCTTTAAGCTATTCTCTCGGAGGTTTACCGTTTAAATTTTCTCCACTGTTTTCATTGTAGTCTAAGTGTTTTGTTTCAAATATAACTTCTAAATATGATTGTCAATTAATAGGCTTAAATTAAAGATGATATTACACGTTTCATTAGCTGTCCGGTCTGACTTCATACGGGTAAAATTCATACAAAGTTTCGCCTTACGTGTTACAAAAACTTTTTTAGTAAGAATCAATGTCGTGATAAGATGCTAAATTTCAAGTCAAGTGAACCAATAGTTTCGAAGATCTCATGTGAATGGTATTTCATTAGAGATAAACCACTAAAAAAATAAACTCTTATGTACTTTGTTATTTAAGTATAAAATATTAGCCAAAGATTTACATATAACATATAAGGGAGTTACTTTTATTTTGTGAACGGAATTCATTGTTCCGTGGAGAAGAAAAATATGGTAGGCAACATACTTTGGACTTAATTCACCACGTAATAAATCCACCAACTTTCATTGGTGAAATGAACTTCAAACTTACTAAATAGGACAGTAGGTAGTAGAACATTTTCTTATGGAATAAAATGTTTTGAATGTTATTTATCCACTATAAATTCCAGTAATATAAATGTACTATTTGAGTAATATTCTAATAAATCAAACGAGTTAAATGTCTTAAATGGGAATATATAACACAAATACAACATTACATAGAAATTAGTAAGTTGGTCGACTGTAAGATCGGAGCTACCATTTGCATGTAAAGTTCCAACATAAGAACGTCTTAGGATATGCGCAAAGCATTGCGGATAGCTGTCATCGTAACTCGTTTCCGAACATCTGCGGCTAGCTACTTAGTTGATAAAACTTACATGAAACATGAGGTAAACTGCACAAAAGCTTGCAATTCGCATATGTAGATGTGCTGTATAAAATAATAAATAATTGATTTAAACGTGAATACATTAAACGCGTACCATTGCTCATAAAAAACTCGCCACGGTCACACGTTTGCCGAAATTGAAATATAATTGAATCGGTGAGAAGATTACTATAGACAAAAAGCTGTTTTCAATTTTTGATCGATTTGGCTTTCTGCCTAAAAACTTAATACATAGTTTAATAGGATTATAAATACTCGTATATTCAATTGATAGTATGCCATGGTATGGCGAACGGCCGATTTGAACATTTAAACGAAATTTCGTGTCTGTGCTGCTAATCGTTGAGGAGTTCGTTAGTTGACAGCCAAACCTAACTGCAGCAGTCATATGATGGTGAAACGTAAAACAGATTATCATAATGAAGTAGTTATACGAAATTTCGTGTCTATACTGTTAAACGTTGAGCAAAATCTTCGTCTGTTATTTCGGGTATAGAATCAGGTCATGGTATTAAATTTCATTACAATTAAAACTAAATCGTCGAGCCAAATTTCAGATCCGTGGTATAAGTGACATTGGTTCTAATTCAGCTAGAAGACACCTAAACAAACTGACATATAAACATTGAAAGTTAAATAAAAGCTAATAAAAGATACATTATTTTGAAAAGAAACGATCACAATTGGGTTGTTTGATACGAGGAACCTTTACTGAATCGTTAGATGGAGCAAAAAAGTAATTGACAAATGAAATGGGTTTAGAGATCACTCTAAGGATCACCTTTATGTCAAGAATAATGTTTTCACACTTACAACTGGGATTATTTCTTTACCTTGTAAAAATAAGTTTTCTTGCATTGATCATTATGAGTTTTAAGACAAGTCATTATTGTTTAAATTTATATCTTTAATTTATAAAGTAAATATTCTACTTACTTTACTACTTATATTCCAAGCCTGGCAAATAGGTTATCTGATGGTAGGTTGTCTCCACTGCCCATATACAAGACTGATACGAAATATTACCCAAGCTTTGTATTGTCAATTCGCCACCAACCTTGAAAATTAAGATGTTAAGTGTTGCTGTTTGGCGGAGAATATGTGATTTGGGTGGCACCTAAACGGGCTTGCTCAAAGTCCTACCACCAATTGCTCTTAAATAATAAATTATATGTATTTTTTTTTTAATATGTTGCATTTTTTAAATTTAATTTTAAGATAATACATGACACAACTTTAGGATAATTCTGAATTTCGTTTAAGAAAAAATCCTCTACTAAATTACGCGCTATTTTACAAATCAATGATTTACACGTTATCTATTACAAGCTACGAGACAGAACGATGACGTCATAAAAATAATTGTATTAAATTTATGTTGGTTCAGTTGCTATCCATAACAGATTTTAGCTTTTGCTTGATTATATTTTTACAGCACGAAGACAACTCATTTCGCTGAGAGTACGAACAATTGTTTTCACTCACAGCTTGGGCGTCACGTGTATAGAAACGGTGAAGTCTCAAAACGAAATGACAGTAATTCATTTTCAGCCTGCTCGGAGAATATGAAGCTTCTAGTGATAAATATATCTTGATACATATTACAAATTGTACAATATTTTTTTGGGTCACGTAACAATAAAAAATAAATATTCATATTTTAATACCACATATTATCCAGCAATACGTAACATATTGACCGACATAGTATGTCTATTTACTAAATAACTAGTTAACGCTTGATTTTTTTTCACAAGCTTCATTCAATATCATAGGAGTTCATAGATTTTCTACCAACCGATTGAGCTGAAATTTGGTATATTTATGTTACTTGGGTGAATTTTAATAATTCTACCATCAAATCATCTCCATGGTCATACAAAGGTTCCATAGAACCATGAGATGCGCACAGGTAAACCTCATCCACTCAACATAACTTCGTCGTATTTGGGGTAGTATTTTTCATTTTAATACATGCCTTTAATAAAAGATAATTTTTATAATTGGTATATAAAGATTATATTTTATGTACTATAATTGTAGTCCTTGGTCACAATGTTGCAATAAAAAAAAATAAGGCATATTATTCTGTGAAAGATTATGTAGTTTGGAGGTATGATTAGTCGATTTGCGTACAGGATTTATAAATTTAATTGTTTTCATATACAATTAAATTGATGTATAAATTGTTGTGCTCCGGTTAGATAAGTGAGTGAGGCAGTGTAACTACATGCACAAAAGACATAATTTTAACCATTGGCACATTGGTGTGTAAGGGATGCTCAATTGTTCGTACAGTATCAATGACAATGGTGACAACTTACCAACCTATTAAAAAAAAAGACAATACTTTGTTGGTAACTATGTAATAAATATGTTTTAAATAATAAACAGTGTCGAGTAAATCATTTTAGTATTATTTAACAAACTAAACTATATCGTCCACCGCTTCCTAAGATTTTAACCACGGACTATGTAATCTGTAAATTAATAAATAATTCAAATCTATGACACAGATAAGGGTCTACATCTTTCGCCTTTGAACCTCCAGTATGCGGTTTCACAAAGACCGTAGCAGTAATTTTGGACCTGATGCCATATTCATGAAAACTGTACTCCTATATCGCCTGTCTATATAATTATTTCATGCACTAAGTTTATAGAGAGTCTTTACTATCTTATACGAAAAAAATCTCAATGAAAATTTGTGATTAAATTAAAGGATAAATTTCTGATAGAAGAATTCCATTCAATTTAATTCGATTCGATATTTGAGACGAACCCAGCGCTAGATTATTATCGTTGGAATTTATGACATTGCATAAATGGTACGTGACCGGGCTTGAACCCGTCATCATTGGCCATTACGTTCCAGCCACTGGGGCATCTCGATTTGTACAATTCAATAAAAATGTGTGTCACTGAACTATATATATATATCTGTAATATTACAACTGCTTTGTGTCGCCTGGGTGTATGTACGCTCTATTGTAGCGATTTCAACAGCCAATGTTATTACAGGCTAAGAATATTACATCTATGCTACCGTGGTTGGTTGGTTGGTCTTCGTAAATATGATCACATCTCCGACTTTCGCAAAAAGCTCAAGTGACTCCCAATTCGCTATCGCAGGAATACTCATATTCTCCATCTACTTTACTCAATACCTTTTTATTATTCAACTCCGCTCTATTTAAAGGAGCGTTTTAAATTTTTATGTTCTCTACTCTACTCACGATCGAACTCTTCGTTCTGAAGATAATTTACTTTTTGGAATTCCTCCTCATTCGACTTCATTCTATACAAATTCCTTTACTGTACTGGCTTTTCGTCTGTGGAACTCTCTTCCTATTTAAGTAAGACGTGCACAATCACTTGTTTCATTTAAAACCATCTTGAAACAATACTTGCACTTTAATGCTGTATAGAGAAATGAATTTAAATTAATATATAATTTATATCTAATTATATTCATATATTATGTTTATATCTGCTTTGTACACCCCTACCTCTTTCTATCTCAGTTGCCTTTCTGTCGCTGTCGGTTGCCTGAATGACATAGCTGTTTTAGCGATACGGCCGCCTCTAGTGCATCTTTCTTAAACGTGACTAAACTATATGTTTACTGGTGTACAATAAAGAGTATTTTGTTTTATTTTTTATTTTTGGTGTTGGTAAGTATAAGCAAGATTCAAAAGTAGCTTATATTTCTTACAGTGTTAGTAATTATGGGTAAACCTCTAAATTAAACAGTCAAAATAAAACAATGGGAAACCTATTAATAAATATTAATAAATTAATGACAGATACAATGAAATGAATTAACGAAGTTTGAGAAAATCCAAATCCATCCAATGACAAGAAATAAAATAGTTATTAAAAATTCCGTGAGAATTAAAACAAAAATAACTTTTAATAACATTTTACAAAAATGTTTACAAAGAGAAACAGAAGGAAAAGTCATGTATAACGCTTTTTCCTCATGTAGGAGTAGAAAGCGGCGGCAAGAGTAAACAGAGCGCCATGCCCTCACGACCTACGTCAGTCTCCAAGGCACGCAAATAGACGTCTCATATCAAAGCTCAGATCAGAGAAGCTGATTTTATCTATGAATAAAAATACAAACAATAAAATACTTTTATAAATCAATGGATGACAATATATTTTTTTTAATTGGCTTAACAAATGGGCTTGGATCAGTGGCGTTTGCTGTTAGGCGAAAGCCTCTTCGAGGGTCACCCTTGTTTACAGGCCATAAATTTTCACAATTCAGTACAAAGACTAATTACTCGTAAATCTGTCTTTGGATGTTATCCATCACATTTTTTATGACACTAAAAATGGCGACGTTCGTCGAGACAGTTCCAAATAGTCTAGTCGAGTCGTGTCATTATTTTTCATTGATATGTAATATATTTCGTCTTAGAAGACTATTGTTATAAATTTGATAGTCCTATTCTTTAGAAACCAAATTATAAAAAAAGTTTTCGTGTATAATTTTGTATGCGCATTAAAACGTAAACATTTCGAAGTACAACTCTGTAATTTACCTATAAGTAATACTTTCGGTTTTCTTCCATAGATATACAATCAGCCTTTGACAAATTGGCATACTTCTAAGTATATGTTTAGCTTCCTCCCGCAACTTCGTAGTGTAATTTCCGTTCCATTGCATTTTACTCTCAACAAGCCTAAAGAAGTATACTTCCAAATAAAAATATACTTTATTCAAATAGGCTTTTACATGCACTTTTTTCATTTTACGGAATTATATTTAATGTGAACCACCAATAAACTTCATTTATTTCATTGGCATTGGCATGGCATTCATTTTATTGGCGCTTTGAAGTCAGAAATTACCGACTTCAAAGCGCCAATAAAATGAAATATACATAACATAGGATATAAATATACATAAGAATTGGTTATTCTTGTAATAGGTTATTAGTAAATTCTTTATTCATGTAAACTTTTATATGCACTTTTGAATTACCATATTACAGGGATAAAATAAATTGAAAGCTATTATACTTTTGAATCCAGGTTTTAAAAGAGTGTCTCTAATATCAAACTTTGTGAAAAGTCTAATGTCACTTTATTTTAATTTTAATTTCATAATCGAAACCAGAAGACATAATATTGATGCCTTTCATATATTTCTTTCTAAGTGTATCCTTCATTTATCAAATACTGTAATTTGTTCGGCCATTAATAATATTTCGGCACGAAAGGTAAATGTCCGAGTGAATGATTGACAAACGGATGCTACGTTTGTTTTACGGTTATATATAAGATATTTATTGTCTTTGATAATATCTAAAGGCGGATATCATCAATCAGCACCAAATGGCTCCCTTGCTTGTATGTTATCTTGCTATTAATAATAATGCCCTCGGACCGAATTACGACAGACAATGACAAGATATCAGCAAGGGAGATATTACAGTGCACGAGTAAGTGTACAAACTCAGGTACAATCTCTATTCAGGCATTCACATAATCCAATGCGAGAAATTTGATAGAACCGGGGACACAGGAACGGGATAAACGCCCTTATGTAATTTCCGAGTCGAAGTCAATGATTTTGCAATTGAATAATTTTGAATGTTTTCTGGCATGTTATTGTAAAATGTACACAACATTGCCTAACAAATTATTGACTCTGTGTTGTCGGGTACTATTCATAAC
The DNA here is from genome assembly GCF_905147765.1 of Vanessa atalanta. Taxonomy (NCBI): domain Eukaryota; kingdom Metazoa; phylum Arthropoda; class Insecta; order Lepidoptera; family Nymphalidae; genus Vanessa; species Vanessa atalanta. The sequence continues at coordinate 12,110,923 of NC_061880.1, read as the reverse complement.
TAGCTAATGCTTGTTTCTTGTGCTTATATTTGGTACATCACAATTTGGACAAACATCTTTTATATTTTTGGAATTGATATGTACTTGTACGAACTATTAGTAGATTTTTGATTATAGTCAATAAATAAGTGTAATGTCTCTAAATTGAATAAATATTTTACTTTGACTAATGCACTAGGCGTGTCGTATTTGCTTCGGTCAAAATTATATTTTTTATCGTGAAGGCTGTAGATCTGTTTATACTCTACTATACTTGCCCACTCAATAATATGACCATTGAAGTTAAGAATCAATAGTAGTACCAAGTAATTCTATTTCTAGAACATCTAATACTTTCCTATTTAAAATTCGTCTTCGCACATATTTCATACGGCGTAGAAAATTTATTCATACATTTTGTTTTTGTACTACTTTAAAAATTATTTTTAAGTAATATTTTTAAGATAGTATTATTCACAACGTGTTTATTACCTAAAAAAATATGGCAAGTCTTTATATAAATGAGAAAGAAAAATGGATCAAAAAAAGATCCTTGAGGGAGCCACAGTCATGGGAGATCTTTCCATTAACAGCAAACCTGAGCAATGAGCCTAACTCAACTCAAGGCTCCATCATCTGATTGCTTAGATACACAATAAGAGTCTCTAATACCGTAGTTGCGTAACTTCCTGACTAGAAAAACTTAATAACTTTTTTGGTCCGAAGCGAGGTTTGAGTTTCAAGTATTTAGAGTTATAAGTTTTATTATAAATTATTAAGAAAAGGGATACTCCTCTGAATAATTTAACAGCAAATTTACATATTGTATCTAGGGCAGCAGCTAGACTGGAATAGAACCATCGTTGAAAAACCTATTAAGGAAAGTTTCAGCGCCTCCAACATCGAATATATATCATCAAAAAATCAAAACATACTTTATTCAAGTAAGCTTTGAACAAGCACTTTTGAATCGTCATTTAACAAACTATATTAAGTGAAGCTACCACCGGTTCGTAATGTAGACTACCGAAAAGAATCGACAAGAAACTCAGTAGTTACTCTTTTTCAATATATGTCTAAATAACCAGTATGTCTGTAATGAATTTGTATTTGTAATTTTCAGCTGGACAGAAAGGCAGACTTAATAAAAACGTTGGTTTTGGTAATATTCAAAAGAGGCACTTATTATGACATTGACATTTTTGACATTAGCAGCCTGTAAATTTCCCACTGCTGGGCTAAGGCCTCTTCTCCCTTGAGGAGAAGGTTTGGAGTATATTCCACCACGCTGCTCCAATGCGGGTTGGTGGAATACCCATGTGGCAGAATTTCGTTGAAATTAGACATATGCAGGTTTCCTCACGATGTTTTCCTTCACCGCCGAGCACGAGATGAATTATAAACACAAATTAAGCACATGAAAATTCAGTGGTGCCTGCCTGGGTTTGAGCCCGAAATCATCGGTTAAGATGCACGCGTTCTAATCACTGGGCCACCTCGGCCTTTTTATTATGAAATTACAGACACTTAAATATTATTTTATTTGTGTAGATTAAAAAACACATATGACATCTACAAGAGGACAAAAGGTTTGACGAGAAATTTAGTATGAGTGAAATACTTATATAAAGGATATTATCTTATTCCGAATTCTTTCATCAATCACAATACATCAAACTTTGTTTCAATGATCGTGACATTCACTTCAAGAACTGTAATTTATCAAAGTGGTTGTCTTCAAGGTTTTCACGCTACGACCATTATTTATTTTCAGTTCGTAATAGCTATGTTTAACATTTCTTAATCATTTGTAGTGGAATTCAACGTTCCAGTTATATCTTTATAATATAAATTATAAACCTATTACATCGTACAAACTTCAAATATGGACGTATTACTAACAATATAATAAGTGATTAAATATACTGTAATGAGTGATTGGTTAGAACACGTGGTTACTAGACCAATATTGTGGATTCAAATCCGGCCAAACAGTAATTTTCTTATGATTTATTTGTGTTTATAATTCATTTGGTGCTTGACGGTGAAGTGAAATATTATGAGGAAACCTGCATGAGTCGGATGCAATTTTGTTACTTGTATGACTGATAGGTCATTCTCCCTTCTCCTTAAATGAGAGATTACTTTCCTTTATATCGCTTTGTTTACAAACTGGAAAATAAGGCATTAATTCAATACACGTAACGGTTGCAAAACAGAAATGTTTCCATAAAGTGTTCAGCACCCTCTACCAACTTCTGCACTCCAAGTCCTCAGGAAGACCCTAAACTTCAATTTAAGACTATCAAGACCTTAGTACGCTTGTCGCTAGATCAATGAGTCTGTTAAAATAATTATAAGATTATCGGTCAACGATGGATGCAACTTTACGTATTCCGACGTCAGTGTGTAGATGTACGAGTGTATTATGCATTAGGGTATTAGACAGTGTTATGATAAAATCACCGTATTTTTAAATAGGCACAAAACATTTAGCAGTACGTAGTCTAATCGTTACAGCCAACGTCCAGTAAGCAGTTGAACTGCTAGTACGCTGACCACTCGACACTATATCCGCTATATTAATAATAATACGGTATACTATTTGCAATATTATGATAGACTAAATTGTGTTTCGAACGAACGCATCAGTGATGTCGAGGTTTCGTAGACGCAGCTATTGTTTACGACGGTCATATATACGACACATGAATTCGAATTGCAAATATAATTTACGGTTAATTTATAGGTCGCTTTTGGAGCGTTCACTTTGCGTTAAATCATTGAATCGCGCTCACTGTGCAATATTTTCCATTCAAAGTCGACATCGCATTATATTTACATGGCTGTAGTACAGGCGTTAAAAATAATAACAAGTATGTGACCTCTTGAACATAATTTCGGCGAAGACAGCTTTTTAGTATACTAATAAGTGTAACTACAGAATAAGGGGCATTACAATATCAACGATTTGATCATTGTTTACGGCTCGTATGTATATGGGATGTTGTGACCACTAATACTAACCTAAGTTTTTTATGGTATAGTTGCAAAATGAACAGGATCAACTGATAGAAAGTGACTCACCACCCATTTACATCTGCAACACCGAGGGTCTTTCAGATACGTTGCCGGTCTTTAAAGTTATTGCGAACCCACTAAATTGCTGTGACGAAAAAAAAATGATAATTTTTTTAATTTAATAGAATTATTAATAAATTAAAATGTACCTATTCGGTTTATTATACAAATAATATATTTAACATACATACATACCGCTTAGTTTTTTTAGGTATGTTATTATAATATATATAAATATGTAAAATAAGTAGAGCCTTTAGCAAGTTGTAACTCGGTTGGTAATAGTGTACGATCAATGTGTTTGTTTGAAGTAATATAATTGGTTTTTACGACAAAATTGCGTTTAATATTTTCTCTCTAATAAAAGCGAAATACTTAAATAAATGTTTACTAATAAGCTTATGTAATTTTCAATAATTGTACTTTGATAATATCGCGGAAAACTGCTGTGAATGCACACTACATACAATCCACTTTTAAGTTTACAACAAAAAGCGAAAAATAATTCAAGTGTAATTTTTATAAAAAGGTTTTATATGTTATAAAAGTTATGTTATATTCAGTGATTTGAAAACGCAAAACTTAACAAATTGCGGGTTCAAACGAAGGCGAACATTTAATTTGCACGAGAGCTATATGTGTTTATATAGGTTTCATGTTCGATGGTGAAGGAAAAAATCGTAAGGAAAACTGTATTGGTGAAGCATTATAGAATAATCTTCATACTTGACATAGATATAGGTGGAAGGGGTTTGTGGAAGTCCATCCGGGTAGGTAATAATCATTCAACATATATTTTACTATACAGCGATGCTTAGTATTGTTGTATTCCAGTTTGAAGGGTGAGTTTGCCATTTACTATAAACACAAGGGGCATAACATCCTAGTTTCCAACATTGGCGCCAAATTGGCAACAGAAGAAATGTTTAACATTTCTTACAACGCCAATATCTATGGTCAATACCACTTACCATCACGTGGTCCATGTCGCGTCCATTTATTTATATCGTATAAAGAAAATATCTGTGGGATACAAACAGGCTATTATTCTTTACATGTACTACAAGTGTCTGAAGTTGATACACACTAATATAATACAGATAAAATTATTCGTAGGAATATTTAAAACAAAAAACTCCGTATCTATAAGAGGTCGTTCGCTTTTATATTCGTCGTTGTTCAAATCATGATAATAAAGTTAGCGTATGACCGCATTCAGAGACAAATCTTTAAGATCGTTTTGTTTTATCCTTGTTTCAAAGTAATATGGAGCTTGTGCTATAATATTATGTCTATTGTTCGTGAGCCAATAAATTGACACACGATGTTTGCATTAAAAGTTTATTTGTTGTGAGAATATATTTATGTATGACTCTATTGAACCGGTGGCGAATTCATTTCTTCCTTTGAAAAAATACGGCTATACTTTCCCCCACCAGATGAAGTGAAGGAATTTAGTTGTTCTTTACTAACATACTCTGTAATTAAAATAGTGGTAAATAGTAGCTACTGAGTTTATTGCCGGTTCTTCTCGTTAGTATCTATTTTCCAAACCGGTACGACACATTATGTTTAATACAATTTTGTAAAATGACAATTAAAGGTGCTTGTAAAAGCCTACTTTAATGAAGTATATTTTGATTTTATTTTTATATACGACGCATCTTTGGAGTAATCCCTACTCGTATATCGTGACGTTTAAGTTACGTGAAATAATCTAGCGAGAATAAAACAGAAAGAAACTGAACAGTTACTCTTTCTCAATATTTAAAATACAACGTTATGTCAGTTAAATACAAATATATGTCGAAGCATCGAAAAGTTTAATTAAGATTTATTTATTTTTATCGTACATGCTGGCAAACATCAGTATTACGATAAAAATAAAAGAATCGAAAAGTGCCAGGATTGAATGAACATTAAGAAAAAAAAAATACGAACAAAAACGACGAGACTTATATTTTTGGAAATAAATATGTTTGATAACAAATTATTACCCAACCCTTCGTTATATATATATATATATATATATAATATATCCTACCTGACAGTTAACAAGTAGAGTATTAGTAGAAAATACGTATGTAAATTAACACTGATTAAATATCACAAGTCTGTTTACTAACTGACTGAAGAAACTACATCATATCAACAACAATAGCCTTTTGGAAACTCCTGTTTAATTAAATTACCTGTGAAGAAGTTTTGAAAGTAGACCAATCAGGACCTAATGCAGCTGCGACAAGCGACACAACTTTTAATAATGCTCTCACTCATATAGTTACTTTTCACACTTGTTGTTTGTTTCGATATTAATAACTTTGTCAGAAATTGTGGTGCTCAGTGCAAACACAAATGTAATACGATTGCAGAGGTTCAGTATACTTGGTGGTAGGGCTTCGTGCAAGCCCGTCTGGGTAGGTACCACCCACTCATCAGATATTATTCCACCAAATAACATTAGTCTGTATCTTTGTGTTCCGGTGTGAAGGGTGAGTGAGCAAGTGTAATCACAGGCACAAGGGACATAACATCTTAGTTCCCAAGGTTGGTGGCGCATAGATGATGTAAGGAATGGTTAATATTTGTTACAGCGCCTTTGTCTATGGGCGGTGGTGACCACTTACCAACAGGTGACCCATATGCCCGTCCACCAACCAATGCCATAAAAAAACCCCGCAGCAATAGTTAATATTTTTTGTTCCGGTTTGAAAGGTGAATGAGCCAGTGTAAACATAGGCACAAGGGACGTTAAATCTCTGTTACCATGTTTGGTTGCAACTTTCATAAGGCGCTAATAATCACTTACAATTACGTGGCCCTTTTGTAGGCAGCCTATGGACGCCATTAATAAAACTATTTTGTGTTGCTCCAACGGTTTTTGAAATTTTATAATTATACCAACACATAAAATCACTATTATTCACGCACCCAGACGTACAATCAACGCCTATCTATAATCTAACCAATAATTAATAATACAATTTAAGAAAAAAATGTATAAAATTCAATATGTAAGAAGATTTGTATTCACCGAATTATTGGGTGAAGATATTTTTATCGTGAACATATGGTCGATATTGAGACAGATTCATTCAGTTGTATCGAACGATGGTCGTCATTGAGAGAACAAAAGCAAGCCGGAGCGGATTATCTTGGCTGACATAGATTTATCATTTAAATCTTAGATTATTTTGTTTGTTGCAGTTTCTGTTTTATAAACATTCATCCTCAATGTAAGTGCTTCTGTTTCCCAGTACTGGAAAAGTTCAAGGAGATAATGTATTGAAATATTATTGTTTTTTGGCGCAAAAAGTAATATCAAATTAAATTAGATTAAAACTCAATTAAAATTAAGTATAATAATCACATGATATAGATTTGTTCACGAACGAAGACGTGCACCTCTCCCTTAACTAGTATCGGTGTGCATTTGCATGAGTGAGTGACGCTCGTGTTTACGAGATGTCTTAGTATGCGTGTGAGATGACTAACAGTAAAGACATAAAAAAAATACAAATTAGCTTATATTTAAGTTTATTTAATAAATTTTGATTTTGATTTGACGTGGAGGGACGTTGTTCATGTTTCAACTTGAATATCTTCGGCGTTGATATTTACATTTGCAAACTTACATATTAAAAATAAAATGTCTTCATCAAATTTAAAACTTTAAAGTTTTTATTTTAATTTTACGTAAATAGTTCCATTATTTCAGTTACCACAGATGACGGGAGTTAGTGACGGGGGTTAGTACTCTTTGAGCTTTCAAACCGCTGTCGTTTTGTCAGAAGCCATCGCACCGCGGCAATTTGTCACAAACGATAATCTTCTTGAAAAGTTAACACATTATTATTAAACAATTATTTGATACACATATAATATGCACATGTTTTATTTTAATTTAAAGTTTGGTAGAGAATTTTTAAAATTGGAATAAAAGTTCATTGTGATATTTTGGTGAAATATGTTTCAATAAATTGTCTATAAAGAATTTAATTTTTTTCGACGCAACGTCGGTCATCGGTACTTGGTTTTAAATTGCGGCTGCAACTTTAATTCCTGCCTGACTGAGCAAATATAATTTACGATTTACATATTTCATATTTATTCCCAGAAATACGTGCAAACTGTAACGGTTCTGTATATGACAATTCGTATTAAATGGAATATATATTACAAGGAATATAAATAAAGTATTCTCAAAAATGTACAAAGTACGTTTGATAATAGTTTACTGTGACCATTCAATAGAAGAAGAATAGTTTTATGTGGCACCTAAACCAGAGTAAAAATCAATAAAATTATAGTAACTTGCTCAACAAATTACCACTGGCTTGACATTCTCCGCCAGGTTCCTGAAAAAAATATATCCTATATATATCCTGTGTAATACGCGTGCATCATAACTGATGATTGCTGGTCCAAAACCACCTCACCACTGAATCATTATGAGCTTAATTTGCGTTTAAAAATCATTTCGTGAAGAATTGAATCTAATGCTATTCGGCATTAAAGGAAACCTCTTATCTTATAAAATTTTCCATACGTGTATCCACCTATCCGCATTGGAAAGGCATCGTGAAATAAGCTTCAAACGCTATCCTTAAACTATGAAAAAGCCTTAGCATCAGGAATAAGCAAGAAGAGACACCATTATTTCATTATTCACCTTCTGAAATATATACAAGTAAAGTCGTATAAGTACAGGGAGTATAATAAACTTATCTTCCCAAACTGCTTCTATACAAGAGTTTAATTTTCATCTATCTATCAGCCCTTGTAGATCAATATATCCTGTTGTACATAGTTATCGATTAATTGGCACAACTCAGATCAGTCCAGTGCATTTCTAAATTTTGTCCTTTTGAATTTTATTTCTAAATTTTGTCCTTTTGAATTTTTACCTTTGAAAGTTAAATGAATGAAGTAATAAAAAAAAAAAATTTGTTCGTTTAGTTGACACTTATTTGAATTTAATAATTTTTTTCTATTTTCAATTTTCATACGCGGATACGCTTAAAACTAATAATAATAATAAAGTTTATATTTCGAGTAAATTTTATTTTACGTAGTTTAGTTACGTGTGTGTGTGGGATAACGATATGTGGAATTCGTGACAGAAAAAATAAAGTTGAACATTAAAAAAAAAGGGTAAATAAAAGTGTTCCGAGGAATTTTTAATATGCAGTAGAAGAATAGTATTATATTTTTGATCACAAAAGGCGAAGACATATAGTGACGATTTACATACACAACAAATATATACAATACTGTGTCTTGTATTCTTTACTGTCAAATCAATAATGGCTGCAAAAAAAAAAAAAATACTTAAACATCCTCTAAGCAACTTTTGTAAATATTATTGCGAATTACCTCTTACTATAATTCCTGAATATATTTTGCTCAAGTAGTAAAACTTAAGTAAAAATAAACATTTTCAAATGGAAAGGATTAAAAATAAACGTCATCTTTAATGTTATTCCTTACTCGAAAAGTGGTTTTAAAGTAAGTACTCAAAGGTTAGCACAGTATTAGAAGATAATCCACTCTGCCTCTGAACTTTACCGCAAAGCCAGTGAGGGCGTCGAATAATATTTTGTTAAGACCGACCACTGATGCTCTCTATGAATAAAACAATAGTTGGGCGCACCACAAGCTCACTTATTATTAAAGACCACTTTGCACTTAATACAATAGTCATGAAGAATATTCATAATTCGTAAACGATCCGATGTAGGTACGTCGTTTAGAATTCGTCTCGTAAATATTTAATACTTAAACCTAATCTATCCAGATTTCTTTAGATACTTTTAATTAATTCTTAACCGAAGAAAATAAAAAGGTTGTCTATTCGACGGGTTCATATAGTATATATTAAAAATTCTTTCATTTTATATTGATAAAATGAAATAAAATTTTAATACTATTTTTACCTATTGAGGTATGGCGGGTAAAGGGACCTCCGCTCATAGCGCTGTAAGAAATATTAACCATTCCTTACATCGCCAATGCGGCACCAGCCTTGGAAACTAAGCTGTTATGTTCCTTGTGCCTGTAGTTACACTCGCTTACTCACCTTTCAAACTGGAACACCACAACAAGGTATTATTGTTTGGCGGTAGAATATATAAAAATACTAAATATTGCTGTTTGGCGATAAAATATGACTTACCTTAAATCAAATGATTATATTTACAATTATTTAATAATCTTTGTTTATTATCTCATATGGTGCCGATTCAAAATTAGTAACAAATGTATGTTAGTATTAAATGTACGGCTTAGGATAATACTTATTAAGAACAAAATTTGTTAAGATAAATTATTTTTTTTTGGGTTTTCATTTAAATTTTTTTCGGTTTAAATTTTTTGTTAAAAAGTAGATATAATTCTTATGTTGAATGTATATAATGAAAAGGGAAGAAATAAGCTGGGTTTCGATTACTGATTCTTCTCAGGATATTTTCGTTTCTGAACCAATGGTAAAAATGAAACGAAACTGAAAAAATGGTAGATTTTTGGAAAGGACTTTGACTCCGAAGTGTCGATATGTAGTGGTGGAGAATATTTATGTTAGTACGGATAGCAAAATAATTTTAAACATAACCTGTTTTTGAATAAACACACTGTTAAAATGATGTTGAATATTAATTAGGTATTGTGATTAATTTCCTTGTCCTTGTTTTGGAATTGGTTGAATGTGGTTATGTATGTAAATAATATGAATAATTTATAGTAGCTCATTATTGTACTGTAATATTTATTTTGCATAAATATCTAAATTTATACTTGGTGCGTGTGAAAAGGCACGAGGACTTCCACGATTTGTAAATATTTTTCGCGTATCACAAATTAGTAGTACGATAAAAAATTATAGTAGTTCTTAGTACTTCTAGTAGTTCTAGAGATTCGCCATTTTTTTTCAGACATTTGCCTTTCACTCTTGGACTAAAGCCTCCCCTCATAGAACGCCAGTCATCCCGTTCTTGGACAGCCTGCACCTATCCCATAACTGCCCCTTTTTAAAGTCGTCCATCCACATCACCAGAGGGTGTCCTACACTACGTTTGCTTAAAAAATCGCTTTGGCAAATTTAACTAAGTGTGACAAACATACCATTTGAATTAAAATCATTACTTCGGTCAGACTAAAATGAGAATACATATAAAATTTATAAACATTAAATAAATCAAAGTTTTCAAAAAACAAATGATGTCTTTAAATAAAAGACAAAATAGTCAGTAATTAAAACAAAAAGTGAATTTTTACAGTGAATGATATATTTGTATGATTAGAATTTATTTTATTCGGAATATTAACATTACATTTAAATATTTAAAATCAAAGTAATAACCAAATCTGTTTTCATAAATTTTGATATCTCCAACTTAAATTAAATGTATATAAAGGTATACTATAAAATGCTTCTAAAAACAAGCTTTCGTATATAATTTTCACGTCTATGCTTTTGAGCGTTGAGGAGTTCCTTCATGGGGATAAGATATCAATAACCATAAAATTCATTGCCGTCGGAAGTGAATCAACTTAGAAAATTTCAGAATTATAAATATGGGTGGTTCTAAGTTAGATTGCAAGATTTGACTTAAAAAATAAACATTTTGTAATAAAATGTATAAATGTGTTGTTCAAAATACATATATCCAAACAGCAGTGTGATTCTGTAAGAATCCACTTAATATCTCACTTGTGAAATGTTAACAAATGACTTACGTGATGCCTTACGCCATGGTGATAAACCATTTTGATTTGTGTATTTTATAAATTTAATAATTATTATAGTCAATAACGCATATCACATTCTGTTTTATTTCGCTCGTATTCTGCGGTGGGTTTGGTTTTTTTTACAACGATTTCCTATTAAATAGAACTGTATTCGTTGTTTGATAAAGACGCAGCTTCAGTTGAAGTTCGTACTTTGTGTCCGCCCAGACTTCATCCAGGAGAAATAAATATTTCATTTACCTCCTTATTGCAGTGTCACCTAGTGGGTCCGATCTAAAACTTCTCAAAAAACGATAAAAACATCAAAATCAATCCACCCATTTAGCAAGAGTTCAGTTACATATACACGGACAAATGATTCGCAAAGTCAAAACAGTTCAATTTGTTTACTCTTTCTATTAGCCGTTTCTTTGTGGTATCTAAGTAACGACGTGCTTTAGTGTAATAAAAAAAGTTTTTATACGTTTTCTTCAATTAGAATAAATTAATTATGGTTGAATTTCGACCAATGAACAAACACACTACTAAAATTATCAAAAATTATGTATACAATTTTGAAAATTTGCGAAAGTGTCGTTAAATTATAACTATGTCAATGAAACGCACTACAGACTCAGGTTTAGTAAGCAGGTCTCCGTGGTAGGAATAGTCTTGAAAAGATTCAGATATAATAAAATATGTTGAACGTTCCAACCTTTTCTCAAGACTTCGTAAGGATTTCGTTATTAGTTAGAAACAAGATTAAACTAACGAAAGCCTTTCAAATTCTTTATACGCTTAGAATTATGTCAAAGTATCTCTTTGAATGTATTCGCAGACGGAATGTGAATGATATACGAGTATATACTTTAAAACTAACTAACATAACATAATTATTCGCTTGAATGCATGGAACGTATTATCAAATTGAGTGTGAGGTAATTTGTGTGCACTGTGGAAATGTAGACATATGCATTCATACAAATGAAGGCATACATTTCATACTTGTGATAGAAATCTTCGAGATTTTGATACACTAACTTCCAGCTTATGAAACGCTAAACAAAGATTCGTTAATTTTACTTTAATCTGAGTTGTAATTGGCTGACGGTAGTCGATGATGCAATAGGCGACCAATGAGCATTCAGTACTGAGTAAATATAATGTTGTTCATCATGTTGTTCGTGACCCTTTAACATCTTAAATATTTAATTAATCGTCATGAAATTTTGGACACACGTTGTCAAGTAATGACGGAATGAATCTTCGGCTTCGGTTTCTATTTACATAATTGTTGCTTAATGTTGGTAAGCACCGATATTCTTATCATAATTGATCATAATTGTGCAATTAATTGCCAAAATTGCTTGGATTTTTTTTTTATTAACGACCTCCGTGGTCGAGTAGCGTGTACACCGGTTTTCATGGGTACGCCACTCCGATCCCGGGTTCGATTCCCGGCCGAGTCGATATAGAAAAAGTTCATTAGTTTTCTATGTTGTCTTGGGTCTGGGTGTTTGTGGTACCGTCGTTACTTCTGATTTTCCATAACACAAGTGCTTTAGCTACTTACATTGGGATCAGAGTAATGTATGTGATGTTGTCCAATATTTATTATTATTATTTAATTGCTAGTCTAGATAAGAAAGATTTAGTCTAGTTTTACACTACTCGAAGATAACTTAAATTGCGATTGATAAATGACTTTTAAATTGATATATATTTTAATTAAATTAATTATTTCGAAGACAACTTGTTTTGCAAAGTTGTTTATAATGACCATAAACATAATGTTATTTACTGTCAGTCAATATTGTGCTGAACTTCTTAGGGTTATTAAAGCTTCAGATTCGGCTAGCCGATTAATTTGCTTCGCTTTCATCTTCAACCAGAATTGACCTTGGGTCGGACACTACGGTCAGAATGAATATATATTAATTAACACCTGAAAGTTCCCTCTCAAGTGGACACAACTTAAAATATTTTTTTTAAAATCGAACTGAAAAATTACCTCAATCTTAAAAAAAAAACATTTAAAAAACACACATTGGTTAAAGTAAATTGACAAATCCTGTTGATTTTAATATTCAAAACATGTCACATATTGCGGAGCAAGCGCCACATCAAGCGGGTTTAGGTATGCAAATATTATAAAATACTCATTTGAATATTATTATTTTTGAGTATAAGAGCAGGTTACCTGCGAGTAAGCCTAACCAAATATGTGTTGAGCATTGAATAACACCGAATATTATAATGTGTTTGTTTTTACCCGCGGTTTTGCTGGCATTAATGTTTAATACCAAATTTGTTACAAACAGTTATATTTTTTCAACTACCTTAACATAGTATATGGCTTTAGCTGATTTTTTTTTTTTTTTTTTTATGTCATAAGGTGGCAAACGAGCAGGAGGCTCACCTGATGGAAAGTGACTACCACCGCCCATGGACATCTGCAACACCGGGGGGCTTGCAGGTGCGTTGCCGGCCTTTCAGGAAAGAGTACGCTCTTTTCTTGAAGGTTCCCAAGTCGTATCGGTTCGGAAAAACCGCCGGCGAAAGCTGGTTCAGAGTGGTTGTGCGAGGCAGAAAATGTCTTAAAAATCGCGCTGTTGTGGATTTTCGGACATCTAGGTGGTGCGGGTGATATTTGGAATTTTGACGAGATGTCCGAAGGTGAAATTCAGCAGCCGGGTTTAATTCGAACAATTCCTCGGAACATTCCCCGTGATAAATTCTGTAGAAGATGCAGAGCGATCCAACATCTCTACGCAAAGCCAAAGGATCAAGCAGATCGGAAAGGGCTTGATCGTCGATAATTCGAGCCGCTCTACGTTGGATACGGTCAAATGGAAGGAGCTGGTACTGGGGAGCACCCGCCCAGAGGTGAGAGCAGTATTCCATGTGAGGCCGAATTTGCGCCTTGTATAGTCTTAGACGATGGGCCGACGTGAAATACTGTCTTGCCTTGCTGAGCACACCAAGCTTTTTTGATGCCAATTTGGCTTTGCCTTCCAATTGACCGCGGAACTGAACGAGACTCGAAACATCAACGCCAAGTATTCCGATACTAGCTGTAGCGGCTAACGGAATGTTCTCGAATCGTGGAGATACGACAAATGGTGTTTTTTTAGCAGTTAACGCGCAAACTTGCGTCTTTTTGGGGTTGAAGTGAACTAGGTTTAGCCGACCCCAGTTCGAGACTTTGTTTAACGAAGACTCGATTTCAGAAACAAGTTTGTTCCGGTTTTCTTCGACGTTTTCCCGAGAAATATTAGCACGGCCGGTGTATGAGGTGTCTACGGTGCTGTCGTCTGCATAGCAATGAATGTTACTGATTTGCAACAAGTCATTGATATGCAGAAGAAACAGAGTGGGTGATAGAACGCAGCCTTGTGGAACACCAGCATTGACGAATTTTAAGTCAGAGCATGCACCGTCGACAACGACCTTGATGCTCCGATCTGCCAAAAAACTGGTAATCCAATTGCATAATTTCCCGGGAAGCCCATAGGAAGGAAGCTTCGAAAGAAGCGCTTTGTGCCACACGCGATCGAAGGCCTTCGCTATGTCCAGACTGGCTGCTAATGCCTCCCCTTTGCTCTCAACTGCTTCCGCCCATCTATGAGTAAGGTAAACTAGAAGATCACCAGCTGAGCGACCCCGACGGAAACCGTACTGGCGGTCGCTAATCAGCTGGTACTCCTCTAGGTACCGCAGGAGCTGGCAGTTTATAATGGACTCCATTAGCTTGGAGAACAAGGAGGTGATGGCTATAGGCCTATAATTGGACGGGTCTGAGCGGTTGCCCTTTTTAGGGATCGGATGCACCAAAGCAGTCTTCCAGGAGTTGGGGACGACGCCGAATGCATAGGATTGCCGGAAAAGACGCGTTAAGACCGGCGCCAACTCGGGAGCACAAGTCCGTAACACGATTGGAGGGATGCCATCGGGTCCACTCGACTTATGAATATCCAAGGAAAGAAGTGCTTTACGAACTGCACTTTGCCGGAATTTAACCTCCGGCATCGTGGTATCACACCGCGGGATTGTTGGTGGTGACTTTCCTCGGTCATCCAGAGTCGAGTTCGCTGCGAAGGGAGAGCCTAAAAGATCAGCCTTCTCCTTCGCTGTATGGGCCAATGACTCACCGTCCTTGTGCAGAGATGGTAAGGAAGGCTGACAGAAATTCCCTAAGACAGCCTTGGCGAGAGACCAGAACGCACGTGTTCCTGAAGGGAGGCGCACCAGTCTCTCGCCAATTCTGCCAATGTACTCCGTCTTCGCCTTAGCAATCACGTTTTTGAAGGACCTAGAGGCAGAGTTATATTCCTTTCTGATTGCGCTGGTATTTACATCACGAGACGCTGATGCGTTAGCCCAGTCTTGGTAGCGTTCCCAATTTCTGCGTGAAGCCGTTTTGCAGAAACGACCAAACCAGGGCTGGGACTTGCCACCGATGGGGACCGCAGAATACGGAATGAATAGTTCCATACCCTGAAGTACCACATCGGCAACAGAGTCAGCAACAACACTCGGATCATCCGGCGAGAAACAAACCTGCCCCCATGGGTAGGATGCAAAGAAGGACCGCATCCCATCCCAATCTGCTGACCTGTAGTGCCACACTCGGCAGCAGCCCACGAAACGAGGTCGTGAGTAACGCGCAACCGGCACTGTACTTCGGACGAGACAGTGGTCCGACGAGCCCAGAGGGGGTTCGACGATAACCTGGTAGCCATCCGGATGGGAAGTCAGCAGAAGGTCCAACAGGGAAGGTGTATGATTCTCCACGTCTGGTATTCGCGTTGGCGAGGGGACTAGTTGTGTCAAATCATATGCTAAAGCGAAGTCGAGAACAGACCTAACCGCATGATCGGTAGTGCGCGATCCAAGCCATTCGGCATGGTGGGCATTAAAATCGCCAAGAATAACGATCTCTGCGGATGGGATCTGCTGCAGTACGGAATCTGTAGCCATTTGGACGTGCTCAACCAGTCGGTCGGTTTCGGCATTACCGCTATGGGACCTATAAAGGCAAGCGTAGATTCGCGGATGGTCGTCACAATCTACACGCAGCCAGATAATTGATAGGTCCTGTCCTTCAAGGCTGCCGAGGCGTCGAGAGCAGATATCATCTCTGACGTAAACGCACACCCCAGCTCGTGGTACAAAGGAATGTTCCAATTTATACCCGGGGTAGGAAAGAAAAGTCGTATCGGCAGGAGAAGATATCTGAGTCTCGGTAAGAAAGAGCAAGGCCGGCTTCGCCGTCTCAAGGTGAAAGTGGACGGCGTTCAAGTTCGAGTTGAGTCCCCTTATGTTGCAGAAGTCCACAGTGAGGGTGGTAGGGGTTGCCTTATGATGCCTGCTCCGCTTGCCCCGAACAGTGGCGAGCGCAAAATTGCCCCCCCCAGAATTCGGAGGGCAGCCTGGGCATCCCTGCTCAGGTGGTGTATGTCCTGAGCATGGATGCCCAGAGAGGGATTCTCCACCGCAGTCGCTGATGGTACCCTCCTGGGGTAATGTAACCAAATTCTGCACAACCATCATGTTTAAGGTTGGGGGGGGGGTATCGGGCCTCCGGGACTCTTACATACCAGACGAAACGCGGTAACATAGCTACCACTTCACGCCGATTTTAAGTGAGAGAGTGGTACTTCCCCGGGCGTGCCGGCCCATTCGGCTGCAACCCGAAGGTATGCAGTGTGGCACTACCACTTACAAGCTTGAATTAGCTGAATGTTCTGAAATTTTTCCATATAAACTTTGCTACCCAGTTTTCTTTCCTTTTGAGGAGTTGCTTAGAAAATAAATGTGTGTCTTAATTGAACATAAAAGCGTTATCGTTAACGCTAAATATTTTTGCTTATCTTTAGGAACCATGAACCATCAAATAAATTATTATTAATACTCAAAATTAATATTAATGCTCAATTTTAGGAGATGGAAACTCAATGATGGCCATATTTGAACCTTTATATAAAAATAATGTATTATAGTCTAATGTCGTTCTAACCGAGTTTGTCTATGCCGGCCAATCTCAAGAGTGACTAGTTTACAACGCAGGACATATTATAGAGATCAAGTGTGTGAAAATACAGGTGAACACTTAAATACTTCCCTAGATGATCCAGATTCGAAGCAGGACGATTTAACGTTCCTTTCGAGGCATATTTACACTTACAGTGTACAAAACTTCAAAATTCCAGGGGCTTTTATTGAATTTTTGTCTACAAAAAGAACCCCATAAATTTGCTTCAGCCAAACTGGAATTTGAACTCACGATCTCGTGATCTCTATATCTAGATACAAGACCAACAAGGCAGTCAATATATAGTTTAATAATTCAACCTTTTCAAACAAACTAAAATATTCTTATAATTTACCGTTTAAACTATAATAATCCATCTCCTTATTAAACAAAGTTTAAGATCAACAATAATTTCGTAAATTTGTAACCTTCTAAAACAACACAGAAAGCTGCTTTATAAAGCGTTAATACAATTTACTTATAATTACTTATTTAACATAAAACAGACTTAAGGTGTAAAGTTAGCAATATAGGTAAGTCTGTCTGTGTTTATTTATCAGATATAAACTTAAAAACAAACTGTCGTAATTGAAATGTCTGTCCGTGATATATTTTTTTTATAATTACTGGACTATAATGTTATCAATGCCATATTGACCTTACCAAATGTCTTATTAAATAGATTGCATTGACCCATTATCCTTTATTCAACTCTACTTAAAGATCTGAAGTAAAGTTTGACAAGTTAGTTTGCACTGATAAGCCAGTTCTGAAACAATGCTGAATGCTTGTTAAGAAATTGTCAAATGCTTGACAAACATGGGGTAACACAATACTTTTACTTATTGAGATGGCAATCCTATACGACAAGAATTTAACAATAGCATTATGTGGATTCCGAGTCACAAGAGTGTTAACTGCGAGCTTCTAAACTTGGGGCTGCAGTAAAGACTATCTTGAGTCTTGACAGAAATAATCAATAACTCTTATCTGTCCTAACCTGAGGTTACAAACTAGTTACTGGACTAACGAGTAAGATGATTATTTATCTCAAGAGGACATTAAGAAATCGATTATTATTTTTGATTATTATTATTATTATTAACTCAATAGATGCATTCGTTGATGAGTTGACAAATGGAATTAATTGGGTAATACAAAAATGCCAACGATATTCATTTATTAAAAGCAACTAGTTACTAATTAATTATTTATCAAGCTGAAAACCACCTTTAAAACAATCGTTAAATTTTTTCGCTTACAAATGACAAAGTGCCTCAGGAATTTCTCAAAGAAGGTCTTAACAGCCACTTTCGCCCTTTTAAGCATTCTCATTTAATTCTTAACATTTTAATTCTTACATTATCAGTACAGACAAGAAAAATAATACACGATAATTTCAGTTATAAATTAGAATAATAACATTTTTGAAATCCAACAATCCCAGCAATTGAACTTTAAGTTCAATACTGTAAATATGCATTAAATATTTTTTTTATCCTTGAGACCATTGAGTTGAGTTCATTCTAATGACATGTACTTTATAATTATCATGTTATAACTTGCGCTAGGCGAACCACGTGTGGCAGATCAATACTAACAATAGATGATAGACTTACAATAGCGTAAGTCACTCAATCCAAAAATATAAATAAAGTAAGCCGAGGTGGTCCTGTGGTTAAAACACTTATAATATTAACCGTTGATTGCTGGTTCAAACCAAGGCACCACTGCATTTTCATGTGCTTAATTTGTGTTTATAATTCATTTCATGCGCGGTGGTGAAGAAAAACATGGTGAAGAAGCCTAATTTCAATGAAATTTTACCAAATTGGTTACCATACATGGTGGTGAAATAAGCTCCGACTCTTTTTCTTAAAGGGGGAGGAAGCTTTAGCCCAGCAGGGGGGATCGGTATTTATAATAAGTATATATGTATATTGTATATGTTTTTCTTGACACTTGAAGCTTGATCTTGAATGTCATGTTTCAGAATCGATAGTCATTGAAATAAATGAGTTTGTGTTTGTCTCGTGTAGACAGACGGCTTGTACGCGTTGAGTGTGGCTCACAGCAATTGCCTCTGGGATTATTCTAACCCGTGGAGATGCCTGAACTAACATCAATCAATAGCGCTTAACTATTCGCAGAAGCAATTTGAGACATCATTTAATATAATCGTGTTTTAAATGATACTCGTATTTAGTAAAGTATATGAATTAGAAATAAACTCTTATATAGCCGGTTAAGCTCAAATATGGGTTTGGTTGGTAGAGCTTTATGCAAGCTTGCAGCCTTATTTGGGTAGGCTTTACCTACTCACCAGTTATTACACCCATACTTTAAATTGGTATGGTTATGTTCGTAGTAATATAAATGTTCTTAAAAAAAGATACAGCCTTTAAATGTCCCATAGCTGGGCTAAGGCCTTCTCTCCCTTTGAGGAGAAGAGATGTTGGACATTATTCATTGCGAGTTGGCGGATACATATGTCGCACAAATTAATTGAATTTAGACACATGTACGTTTGCTCTCGAAGTTTTCCTTCACTAACGAGTACGAGATGAATTATAAACGCAAATTAAGTACACGAGAATTTAGTTGTACTTGTCTGGATTTGAACTCGCAATCACCGGTAAAGATGCACTGGGCCATCTCGGCGTTCTTTCCTTAACTTTCTTTTTAGTTTATTTTTTTTGGTTCTTGCTTTCCTCTAGTTAGTATCCATATCTACGTATAGAATAATTGTTTTCATACATTAAGCGTCTATGTACTTAAAGGCACAAGGTCCTACATACTTCACATGATTTGCGTATTGATGATAACAATGCTGGCACTTCTTGCAGCACAGTGTTAGTGGTGAAATTATCCAATTCCTCAAAACCTGCAGTTATTATAGGCGACTTATTGTCGCTCGCGGGTTTGCTCGCATTTTAGAAGTTGGTCGTAAAGTGTTGGGTATAAAAAACTAGCCTATGCTCCTTGGCGTTCAAGAGCTGTGTATGTTTTTCATATAAGATATATTTAAATTACTGCGTAAAATAAAACAGTCGAATATATCTATTTGCGAGTTTTTATTTGTTAAAAAATACACGGTATAAAATATTTATTTTATTCTTGTGCAGTTGGAACGGGAGCTGACTAGTAATATTAAATAGTTCAACGTGTTAATTATACGACCCATCTTTAGAAATGATCTACTTCACACTATTATGAAATACTTTTAATATGAGAAAAATGTTTAAAAATGGAACAATTAGTGCGATGGGTATAAAAAAATAAATTAAAAGAACGCGTCAGTGCAATACAGATATTTCTGTACGCAATTGCTCAGGCACAGAATCTAAAGTAGGATAAAGCGTGATACCTATTCAAGCGAGTACGGGTTACGTTTTGCATATTGTATAATGCGCCAAGCAGTCAGATTGCGTAAATCGCAATGTAGGTTAATCGAAAAACCGAGGTCGTGAAGATGACAAATACTATTTGTTTATTATATATTTCTTTATGTATATTATATATTTTTAATTTTATGTTAATTTGAAAGTGATGGTTTTCTTCTGGATCAGTGCCCATTATAACAAAAATTACAAAATTATAGACATTGCATTTACTGTTCACAACACTTTCAGAATTCGTGGGTTAGAAATCTGACACGTCTTTATCAGCTGCTGGACAAATTGCATTTTTGTTCTTTATTAGGCACAGAAGGAAGTTAAGTTCGAGTTACTGCGAATTTAAATGACCATTCCTGCTACTGAGAGGAATGATACAGAAATACGAATACTATTGGTTAGGGTCAGGTGCAACTTTATAAGTTCAACAAGCTCAATTAGACTGTAAATATAACCACGATATCAATGAAAAATCTATTATAATCTCATGAAAATGAAACAATTGACAATTCGAAGGTTCCTAATAATTCTCCACACAAACTAATATTTTCCTGGATAAAGTATAATATCTGATAACTTGACTTTATTCTTAAAACTATCGCAGAAAAATCTATTCACAAGTATACGAAGTGCCTTTTGAAATGAAAAAGTTCCCTCACTCAGCGTTAGGTGTGCTCGTGACAGAAACGTGTGAATTAGTATTTTACTGCCTACGCAAGATTTATGCTCTACATATATCCGATGGCAGAATTAGTTAAAGCAGAGTGCTTGGGATGAGGAGTTAAGCTAAGTTTACCTATTTCTCAAAGTTATTTCTCTAGTTAATTAGGCCTTGCTAATGTGGTTATGAGACAAAATAAATTAAGTATCTTGTTAATATTTTAAAGTAACTGTATATACGGTCACATAACAGAATAAGTGTACCATTTTGTACTGTTAAATAAAACAAAAGAATAGTATGTCAACATATGTACAATAGTATTATACTGCTGGGCAACGTTATCAAAGAGAGAGGAGTCTTTTTAGTCTTTGATTTTTTGGAATATATTCCCACGCAGCTCTAATGCAGGTTTTGGGTTTTACCGGATGAGTTCGTTACGTGCGGGCTTACTCACGATATATTTTTTTAAGGCCAATAAAGAGCTGTATTTAAAACACAAATTTAGCGCAAGGAAATTCTTGAAAGATTAACTTTTAACTAACAAAGTAACATTTCTGTTGACTGCGTTGTTGGTCCTGGGAGTAGATATAAGATTCTAGGGCCGAGGTTCTAGTTTCAAAATGGGGCCAATAAAAAGTTATTGAATTTTTCTGCCGAAAAATTCTCATTAACAGCTCGGAATTTGGCAGTTGGAAGTGTGCGGATGGGACGGAAAATCGGGAGTACATTCCCGTACCTCGGATTTGTCCCAGCTGATTATGAAAGTGAGGAAATAAAGAGTGCACCTGTGTTGAAAAATTTGTGTACTATACTATGGCGACCGGTTTTCCTTGAGATTGGCCGCTGTGACCATAATAGGACAAGACGACACCATCAGTATTTCGAAATTATTATCAGAGTACTACGGTCAACGGCTTGGTACAATATTTTAGTATTTAATCTCCCTCCGTAGAAGTTGATCTAAAGGAGTAAAGTTATTTTAGGTAATATATATACTATAAGGACTTTATTCTGGGTATACATACAATATAGACTTAAGAAAAAAATATAATTAATGTTAATCGAACGAAGAAAGCAATGTCGCAACATGTACTTGCTATTTCAAACATGCTTGTGCAGGCAAGAAATCTTTATGGAAATTTGGTTTTTGAAATATCTCCACGGACCAGCATTAAGGTATGTTAAATAGTAGACTCAAAACTAGGAATAGTTACTTACCCTCAGTAATATTAAATTGAACCGTACAAGATTAACCTTATCCTATTTAAAAGTATAAAAATTTAAGTAGACGTTAAAAGAAAATTCTACGTTTATTTCTTGATGAAAGTAATTATACACTTTCAGTTTTGTTGAGCGCCGTTTGATAAGTACACTTTGATTATCAAGACCATTTAAATGTCCTGTCTCTCTGAACGCCTTCGGAAAGATTAATTTGAATTTTTCGAAGCAGATTTATTGGATAGCTTGAAAATTCTGATCGCAAGGATATGTCCATCGGTCACTCGACTTTATCTATCATTTATCAGTGTCTTTTTCTTCACTGTTAAACTTTAGTATATTTCAGTTGAAATTATATAAAAATCAGTATTTTTTTTAATAATAATAATAAATATTGGACAACATCACATACATTACTCTGATCCAATGCAAGTAGCTAAAGCACTTGTGTTTTGGAAAATCAGAAGTAACGATGCTACCACAAACACCCAGATCCAAGCTAACAAAGAAAACTAATGATTTTTTCTACATCGACTCGGCCGGAAATCGAACCTGGGACCTCGGAGTGGCGTACCCATGAAAACCGGTGTACACACTACTCGACCACGGAGGTCATCAGTAACTGTGTTAGGTTTATTTCCATTCATGATAAATATCCGTGTAGATAGATATACATTTATTATGAAGCTTTATTCGGTGGTAGACAAAAGACATGATGTGTGGTTGGTACCTTCCATCCACTCATTACATCAGTGTAGCTAGAGGCTATAAGGGACATAATACAATTAACTCTCAAGGATGCCATTAACGATATAAGGAGTGGTTAATAATTCTTACAGCGCCAATGTATATCTGCGGTGGTGACCCCTTACCGTCAAGTAGCCTATTGCCCGTCCATCTTTTTCTAGTAGATTTAACCAGGAAGAACCGGCAAGTAAATCAATAGTTACTCTGTTCATATGTATGGCTGTAATACTATTGCATAAATACAAAAATAACCTTACGAAAATAACCTTTACGTCTTGACGTAAAGGTTATTTTTATATTTATAACGATGCCTTTATAACCAAGGTTATAAAGGCATATACGTTATTCAATGACATATCATTTAATATAACGCTTACTAACGCCAAATCTCGTTAGCCGATGTGTTTTTTTCGCTTTTTTCGGGACGCAATCTCTGAAACCCTCTTAACCTTAGTTTATGGTCCTCTCAGACTAATGAATGATGAACTAGATGTTACGAAGGACCCTGAATTTAAGACTATCCTCTCTGATAAATATTGGTATAAGAACTCTTTTTAAATCCGTGTTCTAATAAACAATGAGGCCACTGCAAATATGACAGATCAAGCTAATAATGGCGATATGTAGTTTTCTTATTTTCTTTTTTTCAAGGAAGACAAACGGCTGCTCTGTCCCTAAAGGAATAAAATAAAAATGGCAGACAGAATATTTTAGTACAGACAGCAAAATAATATTAAGAATCAACTTGTCTTTTGTTTCAAATAATTATATAAAGATTATTTTAAATAATAAACGTAAAATTCGTTGTTGCTATGCGAGTGTAAAAATATATTTCATTGTAGATACTTGATTACGCCTTTCATTAAATGAAAAGATCAATTTTGTGTCGTATCGATATTCCGACCCGGTAGAACCTTAATCCTGAAAGTGCTTCTAAAAGCCTACTTAAAGTATATTTAGATTTTCGACGGCCGATTTCTGTCAAAAAGACAGAAATCGGTCAAGCAAACATCATCCCTTATTAATTGAAAATAAATAAGTCTTATACCCTGTACAAGATCGCTTGATCTTTTTGACAGATGTAAATTTTTCTGATCGACATAGCCTTGCAATGACGAACATATTATTTTCTTAATTTAATGATTTTAAAAATTGTAAAAATATTGAAAAAAATACGTATAATACAAAAGTCTCTAAAGATTCAAGCGTTATCCGAAAATTTTTATTGCTTCAAAATAAAATTTAAATAGAAACACTGAAAATAATAGACGCTTGTACAATGTTACATCGGTCAGACGGTAGGGACGCGAATAACAGGCAGTAACTGTTACAAATATCGATAAAAAAAATAATTATTAAAGATCATTGTTAAGTTATTGTTACGAACGGGGTTCCTTTTGGTTGGGGTTTTTTTTTGGGTAGTAGTTGAAAATAACATTTGTATTAGTATTTAAGTGGTATTAATAAGTATTAATATTAAAATAAATATTTGAATTCTAATTTGAATTACGCATTCCATCGTTCCATCGAATGTGATATATGTTATATTTTCTGTTTCCCATCACTAGCCCGTCTGTCAAAAAGATCAAGCTTACTTAAACAGGGTATAGTTCACGATTAGATACATATCGATGAAATTCAGCTGTTATTATTACGATTTGGTGAGATATAATATTATATATTTGCTTCAATCGCGACATTATTAACTGCCTCGAGAAATGCCATGAATTGAAATTGGAAATTCCATGAAATGTACAAATGCATTTAGTTATAATATTCATAGTGACATTATAACTTGACTTAAGACAGTTCCTGACTTAAATGGGATTAATCCTTAATTAATCCTGTGAGACATCCAGCGAAATTTATGCAACCCTAGACAATTCAAAGTTACAATATACGAGTAATTATATTATTAACTAGATGTTAATTATAATCATTGAATGAGATTTTTTTTTTTAAATTTGTGTGTAATTTTCAAAGAAACTTTCTCGTCGTGGTTTTCGTAAAACGTAAAAGGTTTTGCAAATGAGTTTTAATGTGATATCAGAAATGGTTTTTCATGAAACATTCATTAGTGCTTCTTGGGGTTAACCGACTTATATGTGTGACATCAAATGGCATGAAACTCTTTTATGACGTCATGCCGTCTTCGTCACCTCTCTCTACTGTGGTACAAAAGTTAAAACCCATGCATCAGATGTACACCGCCAAGTAGCAATACTTAGTATTGCTGTGTTCTGGTTTACACGGTGAGTGAGCCAGGGTAACTACAGACATAATAGACATAGCATTTTATTTGGTTGGTGACTTATTAGTGATGTAAGGAATGGTTAATATTTCTTACAGCGCTAATGTCTAAGGGCGGTGGTGACCACATATCATTGGGTGGCACAATCGCCCGTTCGCAAACATATTTTAAAAAGACGGGGAATTAAATACTCATTTGTACTTTAAATAGAAATTCATTGCTTGCCCGGGTTCGAATCGCCATCTTGTTCAGTCAGTTTGCATAACTTTGCATCTTTGGTAAAGATTAACGTCAACTATTCACTGGTTTGTCACTTGACAACTTGACAAAATAAATCATACTCGTATTTTAATAAATATTTATAAAGTTTTTAAATTACACGCTTAAGTATGTTTAAAACGTTAAAAATATTACTTACAACTATGTCAGTTATTAACAAAATAATTGAAATAAAAACTCATGCTATTTATATCTGTAAGTAAATGTGCGACTCTTCAGTTAAGGTCTCTTTTCCCTTTCAGAAGATGGCCCAGTTGTTAGAACGCGTACATCTTAACTGTTGACTGTAAGTATAAACCGAGGCGCGCTACACTGAATTATCCTATGCCTAATTTGTGTTTACAATTGATCTCGCTCTCGGCGGTGTAGGAAAATATTGTGAGGAAACCTGCACGTGTCTAATTTCGTTGAAATTCTGCCACATAATCTTTGATAAGGGATTATTAGCAACTACATTTTTCCGTCAAGTGTCAAGCTACAGTGGTTGCAAGCGTCGTGTTTGAAATGTAGATATATGGAAGAAACACGCACGCTGTTACGCGTATTGAATCTAAAATGGATTAAACCACGCGAGTCGAGCCAGCTCTTCGTATAGAATGTATGCAGTAGATAAATACATAGTACGTATTCGTCACAGTTTAAATTCCAGTAACCTTTAAGAGCTTCAAATATATACCGTGTCAATTTTTTAGCTACGTTTAAAATAATATTACGTTTTTTTTAAATTTACATATCTGTTAAAAGTTGTCTTGTATCATATATAATAATGTTGGGTTTTCTCTAGTTTTATGATAGCACTAGATGAAAACCCAGCTTCGCTCGAGTAAAATAAATAAAACTAATCACTTATAAATATACTAACTGCTGTATCCCTGCATGAAATTATAACTTGGAACACTCTTTATGTAGGCAATCGTAAACGTTTTGAATTTTATGGAACTAATATCGAAATATCTCGATTATACGAATTTTAGGGATACATGTTGTCGACTAAAAAATCGATCGATATCGATCTATAATTGTGGATAGATGTCGGGTCTATCGTAGACCTGCACGACATTATTAATATAGATTTTAATTTTTAGTATTAATAATAATAAAAAAAAAAATCTTTGGTAATATTGCACCGTCAAGCAGCAACGATTCAGTGTAACTATAAGCACAATTTATTTACATGAAATTGTAATTCCCAAGGCGGCGCATGGGCGATGTAAGGAATGTTTAATATTTCTTATAGCGTCAATGTCAAACTGACAAATGACGTCAAATGACAAACTCCAATTCAAACTGACACTATACTATTTGACATAAGATTTAATTTCAATAAGGTTTCATCATTTTGGCGCCGAATGTAGATGAGTAACTTGCAGTTTACGATGAAATGAAATCAAAACAAAACCTGTCATTGGTTTCGGTTTCGTTATTATAAGTAAGCTAAGAGACGAGAAGAAAAAATGCCAAATATCTTGGACATTTTATGTCGTCTAACTATTAAATTAAGATGATAAATCATCTAGATAGGCAGTAGTAAGATCGTTAGTATACGAGTATATCACATTACTACTATTATTTACTTTTTGGTATCTTAATATCGAATACAGTATTAGCATTAGCATTAGCAGCCTGTAAATTTTCCCACTGCTGGGCTAAAGGCCTCCTCTCCCTTTGAGGAGAAGGTTTGGAGCATATTCCACCACGCTGCTCCAATGCGGGTTGGCGGAATACATATGTGGCAGAATTTCGTTGAAATTAGACACATGCAGGTTTCCTCACGATGTTTTCCTTCACCGCCGAGCACGAGATGAATTATAAACACAAATTAAGAACATGAAAATTCAGTGGTGCCTGCCTGGGTTTGAACCCGAAATCATCGGTTAAGATGCACGCGTTCTAACCACTGGAATATATTATGGAAATAGACAACCATACACGTTGGTAGGACTTTGTTCCTTTCCAGGTAGGTACTATTCACTCATATATTCTACCGCCAAACAGAAATATGGTAGCAGCTAGTTTAATTGCGGGCATAAGGACATGACATCTTAGTTGCCGTGGCTGGTGATACAAAGCCCTTGTAAAGATTATTATTTAGAGTGAAAAAGTAAGTTTTTAAAGGTTTAGGTATTTCATATAGCACTGTCTTTCGTGGTGACCATTTACCATCAAGTTGCACATAAAATCTGATCTAAAATAATAAGTTATTATAATATAGAAACTTGTATTGATCGGATTAATATTTTTTATTTAACACACTCAACATACCTCTTTATCATAATTACGTATAAATACATAAAAACCTAACCATTCATTTCAATTAATATAGGAAAACCGATTAAACATACACCGTAATATATTAATCTCGCTCCATGTGGGGGATTTGTAGAGTAAGCCAGGAAGCGTCGAAGCGGTAATAATACTTTAGCTTGCAGTCACTTGAGCACGTTAAGTAGGTTAAACCATGAATTCTATTTAACCGAGTACTAGGTTTTATTTATAAAATCCTACAACAACTCTATTGACTGCCTTGGGCTAGTGGCTAACGTCAAGTGCAGATTGTGAGGTCCTGGGTTGAAACACAGGTCAGGCGAGCAATAAGTTGATGCGTTTTTCTGTAAATAAATTCTCAGTATCAGCCCGAAGTTTGCAGTTGGATATATCTAGGGTCAAATTTAGGGAACAGGGGATTTATCCCTTGAGCTTCTAAGAAAAGATCCTCCGTACAATAATATATTTTAATAGATAAGTTAAACGACTATTAGAAAAAAATCACAATTTCACGAAGAACTTTTTCAAAACATTTTAAAATAATAATAATTGAAATTAATTATTCAGTGCCTCCACTTCATTTTTTGTTTATAAATAAAACCAAGTACACGTGTGTATGTGTATGTAGCTGTGTCTTTGTAAGCACATCGTCTTACCTGCTCCTAAACTCTCCGGTTGGGTCCGTGTTTGCGGCCACACTGGAACGCTACGTCTTCTGCGACGCCAGATCAGCCAGGAGGACTTTATTGCTGATACATTTTAAAATACTAATTTTTTGCTTGTGAATATTAAGTAAATATATTAAATGTTTTATACATAAGTATTTATAATTAATTTTATTTATCTATTAACAATGAGGCGCTGTTATTAACTCATATTTTTTCATTAAGAATGACATGTACTCTTTATGAAAATATGTAAGCACTTTAGCGGTTTATAATTGGTTAAAACACTCGCTGTTAAGGAAAATAGCGAAAATTTAAGTTTCGGAATATCCTTTAATGCATGCAGGTTTCTTTACGATGTTTTAACCGCAGAGTACGAGATGAATTTTAAGTAGAAACTTAGCGGTTACCCGCGATACAAGTTTGCCACACAAGTCCTTTTTCATTGCGTTATATTTTAAGTGTGTTATAAGGAGATGTAAAAAGTATTTTGTGTCCTGTAAATAAATAAATAAATTGATATTTAAAATAGCTAGTGGATACCATCATAACTGCTAAAAAATCACCATTGGTCGTATCATCACGATTTGAGAATATTCCCATTGCCGCTACAGTTAGTATCGGAATACTTGTCGTTGATGTTTTATGCCTTGTTCAATTCCGCGGTCAATTGGAAGGTTAAGCCAAATTGGCATTAAAAAAAGCTTGGTGTGCTCAGCAAGGCAAGACGGTACGTCACGTCGTCCCATTGCCTAAAACTAAACAACCCGCAAATTCGGCCTCACACGAAGTACTGCTCTCACCTCTGGGCGTGTGCTCCCCAGTACTAGCTTCTTCCATTTGACCGAATTCAACGCAGAGTGGCTTGACGATGATCGACGAGCAAGTCTTTTCCAACCTACTTGATCCTTTGGCTTTCCGTAGAAATGTTGGATTCCGTAGAAATGTTGGATTACATCTTTTTACGCATTTTTCACTGGGAATGAGTTTTACCCGCACCACCTAGATGTCCGAAAATCCATAACAGAGCGATTTTTAAGATATTTTCTGCCTCAGCTTTCGCCGGCGATTTTTCCTTAACGATACGACTCGATATACGAATTCGATATACGCAAACAGCGTTCTCATTTCTTAAGGGCCGCCAACGCAGCTGTAAAGCCCCGGTGTTGCAGATGTCCATGAACGATCGTAGTCACTTTCCATCAGATGAGCCTCCTGCTCGTTTGTCACCTATAACATTAAAAAAAAAAACATCTTGTGCCTGTAATTACACCTGCTAATCCTCTTCAAATCAGAACACAACAATAAGAAATAATTATTATTGTTGGGTGGTAGAATATGTAATGAGTGGTTGCTATCTACTAAGACGGACTTATACAAAGGGATTACCAGCACGTGAATATATTTAATTTAACTATGTTTCAGATCGGGTTAAAAGCACCAAAGGTTCAGGTGAGCACCATTGTGTTTTCACGTACTTAATTCGTGTTTATAAATCATTTCATGCTCGGCGGCGAAGCAAACATCGTGGAACCTGCATGTTTCTGAAACAATTTTGTTATATGTTCGTCCAACATGAAATAGACGGGAGACATACAAATTTTCCTTCGGAGGAAGTCTTTGCACAACAACGGGATTCTTAGGCAGGATTCGAGTCCAAAGATGCAAATTTCAGGTCGGGATAGTAAAAAGTTATTTGGCTACTTTTATAAAGAAATTCTTGGCAGTAGTGCGGAGCTTAGACGTTAGTAGTGCTTGCTTCCTTTTGTTTTTCAAATAGAACGTAAAGGCCCTGCGCCTGATATTTTTCAAGAGGGGTCCGCTTCTCTTTACATCATGTACTTAAGGAAATTTCAGAGTCGACTCTTAACATCCACGTGCTAAAATGGATCGGTTCTAACCATATTTGACAGCCAAGTTGGCTTTGGTACAAGAAAGTGATTACACAGTCACAGACCTTCCGATCAGCGACTTTGCAGGCGTTTTAGTAAGTAAAAATCTCCCATAACCTAGTTTTCAGGACCTAAGCTATTTCTATTTTAAGCTCCTGGAATAACAGGGTTATTTCTGATTAATTATTATCCGAAAAGTAATAACAAAATCGTAATGCTGAATGTTATAAAATCCTAAGAATAATAAGGTAACAAAATTTGTTGCTTCAAATCGTCGAATCGGCGAAAAATGGAGATAATGAGACGGCCAGTCAGTTAAAATATTGTTTTACTTTATTTTTAACAATTAAATATTTTTTACGAATCACCAGCCAACCCGTTCCGACATCGCAAGGGTTTTTACCCGTATTATTTTTTTAAGTATTATTTTCATTCGTGCGAATAATTTTCACAGATCTTTTCTCAGCGGATGCTTATATTATAAAAAAATATGTTTCTAGACTCAAGGATTTTGGTTCTATAGGTTATATGATTCGCATTGAACATCATTTCCGATGGAGTTTATGGATATATAATACACATATTCACCCAACATAAGCAGGATATATCACGATGTTTTCCTTTGCTAGCGAGCAATAGTGTATAATTACGACATCAGTCTGTGTACAAGGTGACATCTTACCATCAGGTGGCTCATTTGCCAGCCCTACTTACATGAATTAAAAAAGGTTATATATAAATAAATAGTATTGCAACAACCTTCATTAAAAGTATAACGTCTCGCCTTATTGCCGCCAGTGGTGACAGAAGTGCTGGGTAGTTTTTTGCCCAGTGGATCGAAATTCAACGGGGCGATACTGATAGCTTCCTTTGCCAGCATTCCACAATTTCAAAGTTTATAAAATAACTATTTTTAATTCATACTTTTATATATAATAAAGTTAAATAAAACAGCATATAACGTTATTTTGAGAAAATAATCTACGTTGTGTTATCTTGTCTAGGCAGGTTATCATACTGCCAATAAGTAAAACTTAAATTGCTGTGTTCCTGTTTGGCGCATGAGTTGGTCGGTATAGTTAAGGCTACAAGGGTTATTACACCTTAAATACTATGATTGTAAGTCTTTGGCAATGTTTTAAACAGTGTTATTGTTTTTGTAGACATAGGTGAATTTACATTGAAGTTTCCCATTTACTTATTACCTTATCAATATGAATTGTAAAAGAATTCAGAACATCTTACATATATCAATGAATTAATTTAAAGCCCATACCAAAACAATAGTAGCCTTTGTCTTTCCTTCGAGTTTAAAGATACTTCATACCACATTTCACCAAATGTTCAATGGTTTACACGTAAAAACGTTAAAAACGTAATAGGCAGACAGACAGAGTTGCTTTCACATATATAATGAGTTTAGATAAAAGAGAATGGAGTTTGTGTTTATTTATATTCATATGGATATAGGAATTGTTTATGATTTATTAAAAATACTTTTTTGTTAATATGACTTTTTATGGTAATATGTACGTTCCGAATTGGTAGTAGTATTCAATTAAGTTAATTTATTTATTTTTGTTTTAAATAAACAGAACACAACGGCAACACCGGCAGAACGCAATGTTACCATTATTCAAATTATCTTAAAAAATGACGATATAAAAGTTCTCGTTAGAGTTTAGTAATTTATAAAGTATAATTTTGTTTTTGTTTAAAAATATACTAAAATTCCATACCTGGAGTTGTATGATCTAAATTCTAAGGACAAATTATTTCAACATAACCGTATATGACATCTAAATCCATTCGAATATGTGTTTGAAGCCGAACCGGTCAATGTTTTGTTAATTTCAAGCATGAGCTTGAAGTGAACACGCATTGGTATATAATATTCAGTTCAATACAAATTTAACATAAAATGAAATTCTAATTCTGAGTACTGCATACATTTGCGACTTTATTTATTCCGTATTTGGGTTTTATTGACGTTTTGTCGTACGCCATAATAGCGCTAAAAGTCATGTAGAGAGATCCCAATAGGATTGTTGCCATTGCTGCAGTGCGATTCAGTAAGGATTCTTTATCTTGAAATGTTGATAATCAACTTACAGTGATACGTCATTTTTATATTCGCTCGCGTAAAATAAATAAAACCAAGCAAATACGACTTATTCTTTACTTTTCATATAACATACAACTTTATCTTAAACGTTGATCTATGATTTATTGTGGATAAGATTCCATCAAGTCTACCGTACTGAAATTTTATTATTTGGAATACATTTTCTGAACGCACCCGTAAACGTCAAACCTGACAGCCCGTTGAACTGTCCTGTCATTGAATTTTATAGATCGTAATGTATCGATAGTCTAAATTTTGCGGATATATGTTGTCGACTATAATTGTGGATAGGTTTCAATATAGGAAATTATAGTCAATATTGCATAATCAGATTCTGAAATTTCACGTCCGTGTTGCGTTGAGTATCGAACTTCATACATAATACCTCTAATTTTGTTGTCTGTTGTTGTTTGATAGTAATGTTGTCGATTTAGGTTAGCGCTTCAATACTAAATTTTAGCCGGTCGGAAAATGACGATCCGAACATTCAACAGGCGTTTTGTTAATACGTCAAAGTAATGATTATTGTTTTATAATAAGAGATTGTAATAAATATAAGCATTAGTCTCGTCAAATATATTTGAAAAATAAATACCTATCAATTTATCAAAATGTTCCACGCGGCTTATGCGTATAAATACGAGCTAATAAACCGTTGTCGGCGTCCGGCATTCAAAATAGCGCAAATCCGGGGAAATCCGGACAGACGACAGGGATGAGGACAGCCAAATATACAGCATTTCGAATTTCAAAATATAATTCAACTATATTTATTGAACGTCAAACCGTAAGAATGAAATACATTTTTATAACTAAAATCATAAACATTGTAATTATTATATACATTGCATAAAAACTTCTTTTGTTTGAATTAAGTTTGAATTACTATTATTATTTATTAAAAAATCACACTTAAGCGCTATTTTATTCATTTGTGAATTTTATTTATTTTTGTAATTAGTTAGAAATACTTATCACATTTATTTTTT
This sequence comes from Vanessa atalanta, assembly GCF_905147765.1. Taxonomy (NCBI): domain Eukaryota; kingdom Metazoa; phylum Arthropoda; class Insecta; order Lepidoptera; family Nymphalidae; genus Vanessa; species Vanessa atalanta. The sequence goes on along the minus strand of NC_061880.1, from coordinate 12,077,617 downwards.
CTCGATTCTATTTTTTTAAAGACTGCTGAGACCCGGTAAACTATCTATCCATTTTTCCACAGATAATAAAAACTTAACAAGAGTCATAACTCGATTAACACAACTATTCGATTCCAGCAGACAAATAACTATTGGTTCGAAATAAAAGCTTACAACACTATATATTAAGACGCGAAGATAAAACATTGTATCCCGAATGGAGGAGTATTCAATTTGGAATTTAAAGTTTATAGGGAGAATACATAAAATACATAAAATTATATAATAATAATAATTCTATTCATAACAAAATGTTACACATTCTAAAATGCGTTTGATACACATGTCATTTTGTATTTAATATCAAACGATTGTAACTCCAACGTATATATATTATATATTATGGATTTTATTTGTGCCGTGAGGACATTGATTATTTCCCCAATGTCACGTGCGACACATAATTATAGTTTACGTTCATTCTGACACGTCATTACAAAGTTAAAATCAATAATACTTTTTTTATCCTTATTTTTATGTTAGGGTATCATCCAGATGAGCCTCATTTTTCTCATCTCTCGAATCAATATATCTTATATTTTGTAAGCAATTAATGACAGTTGATTTTCGCCCAATAGGCGAACACTACTTTATTTTATTACATTTAATAATACTGTTACGGTCAGTTGTAATTAGTTAAGTCGGGCTTATTCCTTTCAATGCGAGGCAAAGATTATCCATCTAGGTATGTGGACGTGCTAAGGTGCCATCTGATGGTGAGTAGCCGATTCCACTCAGGGAAATTGGCGCTGTAAGAAATATTAACAATTCTCTAAATCGCTAATACGCTGCCAAGTTTGAGAACTAAGATGTGATGTCCCTAGTGCCTTGTTACACGTGCTCACCAGACCACAATAATAATTATACTAAGTATTGCTGTTTGGCAGTACAGTATGTGATGATTGGGTGTTACCTATCCAGGTGGGTTTGCGCAAAGTAATCATAATAAAGATCTGTCGACTTTTTCCTTGATTTAACTGGCATCGACTTCAATATGAAGACGTATAAATGTAAGCCAAGTCTCAGAGGTTAAAACCGAAAGTTCCGGTTTAAGCCTTTTTTCTGTTTGAAGAACGGTTTTCCCCCACGTGATGTGGGGCGGGGTATTTGGGACTCATCGGTGCCCAGGTAGCCTAGTACGGTCTAGTGAACCGAAATACACATTGAAAAACCAATGGTACCCTCTTCGATTCTTCGGCGAGTGCTACAGAATCTCTTTCGCATACTATCGTGGAACTGGTTCAAGCTTTTTTTTTGTTGTACGAGGAGGAAATGCATTTACGCATGCCGCCCAGTCGGGGGAGCGAGATGGGTACGTGGGACTACGGTTGAGTCCCAGTCTGTGGCTACGTTCATTCCTACCTTTCGTTCTTCTGATTGTTCCCTCTACTGTAACTTAGCTTTTAAAATATCGCTATTTTATCGTTAAAGATTAAAAAAAGAGGCAGCCTCTCTTACGCATCTTTATTGTTTGTAGTTGATGTTTATGTTTATTAGTGTACAAAAAATAGTATTTTGATTAGGTTAAAACCTTTGCTCGTTAAGGCCTTAGCAAAATACTCGTAAGCCATTCCACCGCTAAACTACAATTCTTTCTTTTACTGTAGTTAACTACTTACTTGTAAAAGGTGTGTAATGATAGAGACATGCGAAATAACTTCTTAATTCTCATGGCTAAATAGTAAATAATAATATCGGACAACATCACGTACATTACTCTGATCCCAATGTAAGTAGCTAAAGCATTTATGTTATGGAAAATCAGAAGTAACAACAGTACCTTAAACACCCAGATCTAAGACAACATAGAAAATTCATGAACTTTTTCTACATCGACTCGGCCGGGAATCGAGCTCGGGACCACGGAGTGGCGTACACATGAAAACCGGTGTACACACTACTCGATCACGGAGGTCGTCATGGTTGGCAACGTGGTTACTTTACTGACGAATGTTTATAAGCAAATGTTGCCATAAGATAGGTAATTTGCTCAACTGCGTCTCTAAATTAAAATAAAATGTACGTGGAACGAAAGGAAAATAAGTTAAATTGCAACAAGCTTAAGCTAATATTATTCGTAAAAGACTTCCTGCTCGAACTTAAAAAAGTCATTACGAACATGGGAAATAAGATATTAAAGTAGGTACATAGTGTATAAGAGCGCCTTCCTATCTCAGAGCTGATCTTGATTGCTTCACGGATGAAGACGAGGTTCTTACTACAGGTAAGTTAAAAGTAAATTTATGCCATGGACAGCTTAAACTATAGGTACTTGAAATTTGTAGAAGATCTTCGTTTTTAATGCAGAGACAATAAAGTACAATATCATATATATGTTATCAACAGACTTTAAGACAGAGACTTGACATTTAAGATTTTCGTTTTTATCAAAATAAAAATATTCTTTATGAGTCGTCATATTACAGTTTTGAATTAATGTAATACATCCACCGTTTCGGAAAGTAGATTCTACTGAGAAGAACCGACAAGAAGCTCAGTAGTTACTCTTTTCCGCCATTTTAATTACAGAAATCAATAAATACTAAGTCCACTCTTCTTTATCTTATTTATCAACGTTTTTTTTTTAAATTAACTTTTAATTTTATAATCGGCCAATTTAAAAGTAACTGTGGAATCTTATATAAGTATGCGAAATTAATGATAATTACATCAGGCGTGATCATGAATCATTTTTTTTGTGGTAATAATAAGTCTTTATTCATTAAAAAATAGGTTAAACAGAGGAGTTTAGTTTTATAATTGGTTTGTACAAATTAATCTTATTTCAATCAATTGGGTGTAGTACTGTACTCCTCGCTAGGTTATAAAATATTCTGTAATAAGGAGTAACAGTCCCGTTCCCTTCTTTGAGTGTTTCTTAATCATTGTTTACAACCTGTGAGTTATTAAGATTTACAAAAATTATACAATATTATATTCCATAGTTATTTTTCATGTTGTATATTTTATGAAATATATCAGTTCACACATACAGACTCACATAGAGTCATTATTATTAGTACTGCGAGATAATTTTATACTTTACTGGGAATAGCTAATAACGTCACACTGCTAACGCTAAAGCACCATATGTCACTGGTACCTAAGCCCCTCCCTCCACTAAAGAGCAAAGACGGGTGCGGAAACTAGTATACTATAATTTCTGCTAGCTAGGAATGATCAGATCTGCTAGCTAGGAAATTTTTAGTTTTTAAAATCTCATATATCATTCAATAATTTTATTTACATTCTAAATAGTACGATTTTTATCGGTACATGTACGTCCATTTAATTTTTTAATTATACACATAAAATATGCCGTGTTTATTAATATTTTACATGATAAAACATATTTACATACAGATTAAAATTTTGTTTAAATGTATTTAATATTTAGTGGCAGTACAATTGAGTTAAACGGAATGTTATATTTAATTAATACGGATCAAATGAAAGGATTACAGAATACTGTTTATGATAAATTCGCTACGAATCCCATTAATATTTCTCAGTCGTCCTGTGTGGGTGTGAAAAAGAAGTTTATTTATTTATTTTTATCAATATAATTTATGTTTAATTACATATGTCGATTTATTTTGTCATAATCTCTTTTTTGAGAGATGAAGATTATTGTGATATTTTGGGCTCGCAGTAGGTATTCGTGCAAAGACTGACTTTAATCAGCTTCAATAAAATGTTGGTACACTTATAGTAGGTTTGTAATGAAACGACACAGTTCTGTGCGTCTATATCGCACCGAACTCAGGCAACTAATGGAGCACTCAACCGACCGATAACACTACGACCCTGTCGAAGCACATCACTCGGCATCACGCGTGACGTAGTAGCCAGTAACTACCGTCCACTAGAGGGAGCGCTTTCGTTTTAATATTCGTCTGGATATACATTATAATAAGGTTTAGTCAATAAAACCTAAAATTACCTAACTGATATTAATTATACTCATTTTGTTCTGATAATATCGTGAAGTTTTTAAATATCGAATTAAAATCGGGCAAATATGTTTCGACCAATTTGTATTGGAGTAGCGTGGTTTATTACAACATGCTCAAATCCATCTCCTTAAAAGAAACAGAGGATAAGTCCAACAGTGAAGTTTTTTACGAGAAAGAGTTATGTATAAAAGTAAGAGGCTTTTATATAATACAACTTTTTCTTGTTACACAAATCTAAAATATTCCTCTTTAAAGGAGACTCTTTATGAGAATTATAGAGTTGAATGTAGAACACTCGCTGCTTTAGCATGTAGAGTCTGCTACAAGCAACTCAGTAGTTACTATTTTTCCCTCTAGTGACAGTGACAGTGACAGCTGGCGGCGCAGCTGCATTGCGTCATACATGTGCAGTGGTGACAGACGCTGCTCATCATCACGCACGGTCACAAGCGCGGTATGTCTCGCGTGTGACATTGACATTTACAGTGACAGCTGCCGGCGCAGCTGCACGGCGTTATGCAGGCGCAGTGGCGAGAGACTAAACGTTTTCGAAGTTTGATCTATGCACAAACTGGACGTTAAATTTTACTTCAGTTTTTGTTCGGTCGAGCCAGCGATGAGTTGTATCGTTAACTATATAAAAACGACAAATTGTGCCGTTATAAACTATAAAAATTAACACAATCCAAGAAATTTGCTGATAAATCAGATATATAATACTACAAACAGTTCTTGATTAATATAATGTCTTTATGAATAATATTACACTATTCCATTTAACTATTAAATACCTTTTTAATTTCACTTCCAAAGTTTCCATAAAAATTTCGCTGACATTTAAAACGCCATTTTTAGACAAAGACAAGACACAACAATTAATACCACAGAATATTAAAATCTTGACCAAGGAAGTTGGTTAACGGAATGGAGAAGGAATATTTCAATAAATAAAAAAAAAACATTTTAGTTTAGTTTTATGGCACATGCTTTTGTTACTATTATTTTTTAAATTAATTATTACATAAGATATAATATGATATAATTGCGAAAAAAAATAATTAAACATTCATATATAGTTTTTGGTGTTATTAATATTATTGTGTTCCGATTTGAAGAATAAGTGAACCAGTTTCACTACGGGCACAAGAGGCACATAATCTTAGTTCCGCGTTAAGGATAGGTTAATATTTCTAACAGCACCAATGTTTATTGGCTGTGGTAACCACTTATCATTTGTCCGTCAGCCTAGCTATTATACATACAATATAAGAGCGGAAGATGAAATGATTGATACCATTTAAACCGCTGTTTGAAAGAGGGTAGGCGTAACCAGTTGGCTACGATATATATATATACATATATACCTATATATACCTATATATCCTTAATGGCCTTAAGCGAAAATATTATTTGGTTAAATGCTGCTTTCATTTTCATTACACAGCATGGTCTGACTCATCAACCCTTAAAGAAAATTTAAAGGTCGTTTTACGTCATACGTCATAATGATTACAGTTAACGTCTATTTCATTCAACTTTCTATATGTTTCAGTTTATAGGCTGCCTATATTTAATATAAACTAACGGTCTATACAATTTTACCATCCCGTGTATACTAGCAATTCTCGCGGCTGAAAACCCCCTTTCATTAGAACAATATTTGGCACGTTGAATAAATAACCAACGCATCTCATTAGTTAAATACCATTCCAGTTTCCCATATTGGTTGTCGCTTTACAATAAAGGCTGTAGCGTGGACTTGTATAGCCTATAGCCTCAATAAAGAGGCTCTACGGTGAAATATTTTGTTACTAAAAAGTTAAAAATAACATAAATGATAAGTGACATCATGGACAATCACTACATTGTATAAAATAAAGTCGCTTCCCGCTATTTGCCTGTCCCTGTGTATGCTTAGATCTTTATATCTACGTAACGGCAATATGAACGGCTTTGGATTACCAAATCTTTCATATTGTCTTTTAAACAAGGCAGACGCACTTGTACTGTATAACCTATAAACATGCTTATAAAGATCACAGATCTTAAGATAAAGGTATTGTTTTACTGTAAGCGATTAATTGAGTAAAACTAATTCAAAACATTTGTATTAAAAAAAAAAACATGTTAATGTTCATGATTAGATTTTATTAACTGTATTTTTAAATGCAATGTTGCTAACAGAACACTACAATCTATAGTTATATTATAAATACGAAAGTAATTTAGTCTGTTCTTTGCTCTTTCACGGCCAAACAACTAACCCGAATTTGATAAAATTTTGTCTAAAAGCAAGCTAGAATTTCAATGAAACACACAGGCTTCATTCATGAATAACACCTGATATGACTATGAACCCTTAAAACGTGAGCGAAACCATGTTCGACTACTAGTTATTTAAATATTCGGTTGCTGGCGACAGAATCAGGTTTGAAATAAAGAAGGATTTATGCAATTCAACCTAGGAAACTAACTATTGTTTTTGTTACTTTTTCCTCTTTATTTTGTATAGTTAAATTAAATTAATCTGTTAAAATTAAACAGTTGTATCCTAGCTGTTTAAATAAAGCATTCGCTTAAATTTGACTAATTACTTGCTGGGCAAACAGAAAGGATGCCGGATAAGGTAAATTGCTCGTGTTGACAGACACGACACGAATTACGTGAAATCGGGTAATTCACGGCTCAGAATTGCGAGTCCCTTAACAGTTAACCTTAAGGGTTCATTTGCATTAAGGGATACTGTATATCGTTGACATCTATAAAGGCAATGATCAAATGTCATTAGAATATCATGTAGTATGAACAATTAACAGTAATATTGTTATGTTAATTAATTTGTAAAAAACAAAAGTACTGATGTTGACGACGAGCCGAGATGGCGCAGTGGTAATAACGCATACCGATGTTTGCGGGTTCAAACCCCGGCAAGTCTCACAGAATTTTGATGTGCTTAATTTGTATTTACAATTCATCTCGTGCTCGGTGGTGAAGGAAAGCATCGTGAGGAAATCTGCGTGTGTCTAATTTCAACTAAATTCTGCCACAATACATGTGCATCCACATTGGAGCAACGTAGTCGAATATCCTCCAAGCCATGTCCTCAAAGGGAGAGTAGGTTTTAGCCCAGCAGTGGGATATTTACAGGCTGTTAATTTTATGTAAGTATGTATGTGTTGATGTTTGATGATAATAAAGGTCATGAGTGATTGGTGATACTATAGTATATCAAGCCTGTCAAATCCTTATGGACCTATGGTGGGTCAGTAGTAAATAAAATAAGAAAGATACTCATAAATCAGCATACACGTTCTCTTGGACACGGCAAAGCGTTTGACAAGCCTAAAGCTATAAATTATTTGATTCGTGCCATCGCTTCCTGTATTGGCTGATGTAGATTAATTGCTTGGAATTTTTATCTCCACAATTGGCTAAATTTACCAAAAAGCGGTACGATCATTGGTCAATTAGCTTTGGTTACAAACATTATATCGAGTGAGACTAATCGAATAGGTATCAATCCCTTCAGTGCAAGTTATAAGCACAAATCAATATAAACTTTATTTAAATGCTTTAAAGGTATGTTGATATAACTTTCTACTCATATGAAATTATATATTAAACTGTGTATCATATATCCTGATGCGGAAATGAACGATTACTAAATTAATAAGAACTCTTGTGACTGGTCTGATAAAGAAACATGCAGCTTGTCATAAATATAATCTATACGTATAATAAAATATATACACAGTATATTTACCAAAAAATTATTATTTTTTCAATTTTTGTCTGTCTGTCTGTCTGTTTTGGCTATTCTCTGGAACGGCTGGACCGATTTTGGCGGGACTTTCACTGGCAGATAGCTGACGTAATAAGGAGTAACTTAGGCTACAACAAGAACTTTTTTGTTAAACTCAAACGCACACGAAGTCGCGGGCACACCTAGTTATTATTAGTAAATAAAAATTATATATATGAGCGGAGATGGCCCAGTGGTTAGAACGCGTGCATCTTAACCGATGATTTCGGGTTCAAACCCAGGCTGGCACCACTGAATTTTCATGTGCTTAATTTGTGTTTATAATTCATCTCGTGCTCTAGTGAAGGAAAACATCGTGAGGAAACCTGCATGTGTCTAATTTCAACGAAATTCTGCCACATGTGTATTCCGCCAACCCGCATTGGAGCAGCGTGGTAGAATATGCTCCAAACCTTCTCCTCAAAGGGAGAGGAGGCCTTTAGCCCAGCAGTGGGAAAATTTACAGGCTGCTAAAGCTAAAAAAAAAAAAAAATTATTGTACCTTTGTATGTTAGTTGTCCATGCGTTCCTAATTCTTTCAATTGTTTTATTACTATTTAACCCTCCAGTTAAGCTTAAAGCTTGTGTTAGAAGTGGGGATGAATATAGTGTCAGGATCGGACCGGCGATTTTTTATATGTATTCAGCCTGTAAACCATTGCACTGTTGATGTACGATTGTAATGTAATGTAAGTTTAGCGTTTGCTTCTACAAACGACTACTAAGGCTCTAAACAAAATATATTTACTCTGTACGTTTGTCCTTCAGTATAAATGTTTTAGAGTTATACTACTCGTGCGAATTCGGGACGCGTTGCTAGTTATTAAATGGCGCTTTCCTATGCATTAAGGTTATGTGTTACTATGAAAAACTATTTAGCTTTGTTTTAGCCTGAGCAAGTGCATTGATTTACGTGAGTCTAATTTCCATAAACGTATTTATGCTAGTCGATTTTAGTATGCTCTTTGTAAGCAATCAAGTGTGGTTTCCTAATATTAGGGTCCCGGGGCGTCTCGTGTCTCGTCCCGGGACTTGTTCTAGATTTAATAGTTTCGTGATTCGGGACTTTCAAGTCGGGACTTGCCACTTGTTTTATACTTCTCGAAATAAATTCTTGATTATGGTTTTTACAACAGGTCATTATATTTTTCTTACGTCATTGATTCCAATATGATTGATGATGATGACAAAATTCGTTTTACAGTTGTAAAATTAAATAAAAATAAAAATAGATGATTAATTGATTAGTTTTAAAGCTTAGATATTTGTAATTACTTTACTAAATCTGTTATATATATAATTTTTTTATTAAAAACAATTAGGGCGTTTTGAGAATATTTTACGTGTGAATTGCTTAAACGCCAATTAATTTTTAAAATGTTGGAATTTGTATTTATGTGCAATACATTTTGATTTGGAAGCTCTTAGATTAGATGGTTATTTTGAAAATAAAACTAAATATATAGAACAGTCTTGAAGTCCTGAGACTCTCCCGGACTTTGACTCTAGTACGTCTCAAGACTCAAGACTTGTCGACAAGAAAAATTACAAGAAAATGTCGACACTTACCAAACTCTAGTTCTGATAGACATACGATTCTCGATAAAATAATAGGTAGATGTAGTTTGCTTTATACATTAACATCATATATAAATAATAATGACACCTAATTAATGCATTTATTATATTTATATTGAAGTAAATTAAGTTATACATTCCGTTCAATGCGATGCATATCAAGCAGATTTTACACATTACACACACTTAGATATATTGCGTTAGTGTGTATTCTCGCCATTCATATTTGTTTATTCTTATTTAAACAGGATATTATGCCACCCGATTATATAGTCTTGATCCCATGATCAAGACCGTTGAGTATTTATGAGTCTTTAAATTTTTGATGTGAAATGTTTATGGACGGATAAGACTGACTCGTATTCGGACCGCCAACAGCCTGACGTCATTTTTTTGTCTGCCTTGTGAATCCGCGTATACTATTTGCGTTTTTGCTATATAATATTATAATGCTACCAAAAATAGATTTATTGTATTAACGAAATATATTTTTATTTAGTATTGTTTTACGTCATATGTATAAATTAATCTCCATTTAAATCTCCTTCCATTCTTACCGGGAACCACGTGATGGCCACGTTTTTGTCTCGTGCTCAGAAGTGACTAAAAACATTGGAAAAATTGAGCACCTCTGGTCCGTGCGAAGCAGTTGCACATTTAGGGGCCTCCTCACCTGTCCATTAAAATAAATTAGTATCAATTACATCAAGCAATAGTTCTCACATCGCTTTATAATGTAACAAAACAAATTAACATTAACCATGTGCTTGTTTGGGCGGCCACAAATGCAATTTATGAACGGTACAGCGTGCCGCCGGCTGCCTTACAAAACTGGAGCCAAGCGATTTATGAGCGGACAGCCTTAATGTCCCGGGTTTTCCGTAACTATTAAAATCTGGCTTAGCGCATTCACATTAATGTACTTTTTAATGCTAAAACTTGCAGCCTTTGTTTTTAGTTCGCTTAGACCATTAACATTGGATCTCTAGTAAATAATATAAAAAAAAACATCATCTGTATATCATTAATTAATGTCAGATGTGACTGAGCATTCAATACCAATTTTCTTACAACTCTGTCTTACGTTTGCGAAAGTAAGTTTAAAGTTTACGTCAAAAATAAACCGATTTAGTCCAGAGGCTAGGACGCGTGAATCTTAATCGAAGTTTATGGAGTCATGTGTTCAATTTGTGGTTATAATTGATCTCGAGCTTTGCGCTGAATTAAATTATTAAGTTAGAACCAGCAGCGCGGGACACTTACAAGCTATTAATTTTAGTTTTTACCTCAAAACATCATAAATTAATATGGCTGATTATTATATACGTCCCCGAAAATTTTAAACGAACATTTACAATTTTACGGTGATATTTTGTCGTAAACTTAGTTTACTTGAGGTCACTTATAATTTTTAACGATCATTATGTCGTTTTGGTCGATTTCTGTCACAGTATTTTTTTATTTAAAATACAAAACGATGTTAGCCAGATACAATATAATACCAATATTATATCCTGCCTGGAAATTAACAACTATTAGCTTTTCTATCAACTGTATAATCCATATTGAATAAAATGTTTTTTTTTTTATTAATGTTTAAATAACTTTACATAATTAAATCAGACTTCTATATATAAAAGTCTTATTGACATCCTCCGTTTAATTTAGATTATTTTTTGGACATATGCTATCCAGTTAATTAGGCACGTTCAGTCCAGGTTGTAGCTCTGCTGCAGCTAAATAATCGTAAAGTAACTGGAACGTTACATTCTAGATTTTCTATAGTCCGACTAGTCAACATGTACATGTCAACGTGTCGACATATATATGGAAGTAATATCTGTCTATAGAAGGAGGAACAATAGACCGCAATTATTCCGTAAACAATAAACTTCATTCAATACCGTTACTTATTCGTGTAATGCGAGCAAAACAGATTTAGAAACCTATTAATCCGGAACGGCCGGAGCGTATTCTACTCTCCCAATATTGATAGCTGAACAAAGGAAATCTAAGCGTTCATTCGAATAAAGGGGGATTTCTATAGAATGGATGAATTCAATAATTTGGGATAGAACTCATTTGTTTTAACCATTTGATTTTAAAGTACGTTGAAATATTAAAAGCAGAGTTTCTTCCACGAGTATCAGATATATAACTGCCTGTAAGTTTCCCACTGCTGGGCTAAGGCCTCCTCTCCCTTCAAGGAGAAGGTTAGAAGGTGGTTTCACATGTGGTAAAATTTTAATTTTTCTATACCGCGGAGCACAAGATGAATTATTATAAACACAAATTAAGCACAAGAAAATTCTTGCCTGGGTTTGAGCCCACAATCATCGGTTAAAATGTACGCGTTTTAACCACTGGGCCATCTTAGCTCTTACATAAGTAAGTTCGCGTATTAGATAAGTTGATAAATTATAAATGCTATGACGATAGTTTACGTTTGTTTGTTCTAAAATGTTCGTTGAAATAGTTTCACGAAGTTTTACTGACACTGTTCTAGTGTTGTTTTAATCATTTTGGACGCACAGTTATTCCTGTAACCTGTTTTTTTTTATTTACGTATCAAGATCAAAGTATAAATTCTTATCTGTATATTTGAATTTCCATATTAAAGGTTTCTTTTTTAACACAATATTTAGGCACAAGACATAGGCACTATTAAATATATTAAACATTCCTTAGATCACCAATTCGCCACAAATTTTGGACACTAAGAGTCTTACTCAAATTGGCATTTTTTTTAGCATTAGCAGCCTGTGAATTTTCCCACTGCTGGGCTAAAGGCTTCCTCTCCCTTTCAGGAGAAGGTTTGGAGTATATTCCACCACGCTGCTCCAATGCGGGTTGGCGGAATACAAATGTGCAGAATTTCGTTGAAATTAGACACATGCAGGTTTCCTCACGATGTTTTCCTTCACCGCCGAGCACGAGATGAATTATAAATACAAATTAAACACATGAAAATTCAGTGGTGCCTGCCTGGGTTTGAACCCGAAATCATCGGTTAAGATGCACGCGTTCTAACCACTGGCCCATCTCGGCTCAAATTGGCACTGATACCTTAACTGGAATTCAACTATAGAATTATTTTTTGACTGTACATAATGAATAGGTGAAACCTATCAAGGCGGGCTTGCACAAAGCCATCTATTAAAAGTTAAACACAAGGCAATCAGCTGTCAGTCAGAAAAATAAACTTTACACAGCAGACTGTTGAAAAACTTTTGTATGATAAAACATTTTACTGATTTTCACAAATTTTTAAACATCATCAACTGGAGCGTTAAAAGGTAAAAAAGGATTAATAACGGTTATTAGATATAATATCGTTGTAACATCGTTACTTTCTCGCTGATTTAGTAATATTTTTAGATGATTTAGAAGTTTTATAACTTTTGTAAAATTTTCGATCTTTAATTTTGAAGACTTTTTTAACTTACTCGATATAACTGTCTATCTACAATAATTGACATTCTAAATTCAAAATTACATTTAAGTCATCATTCCGTATTATATTTTTTAGTAACTGAACATTATCACTATTTAACATCAAGTCTTAATTCAAGCCTTAATTAATGAGCCGAGATGGCCCAGTGGTTAGAACGCGTGCATCTTAACCGATGATTTCGGGTTCAAATCCAGGCAGGCACCACTGAAATTTCATGTGCTTAATTTGTGTTTATAATTCATCTCGTGCTCGGCGGTAAAAGATAACATCGTGAGGAAACCTGCATGTGTCTAATTTCAACGAAATTCTGCCACATGTGTATTCCGCCAACCCGCATTGGAGCAGCGTGGTGGAATATGCTCCAAACCTTCTCCTCAAAAGAGAGAGGAGGTCTTTATCCCAGCAGTGGGACATTTACGGGTTGCTAATGCTTAATTCAAAATTTCATAAGCATCTGAGAATTGTCATCAAGCTTGCCACTGTTTAAGTACTTATATTCTACCGACAAGAACCGTCAAGAACGTCCGTAGTTACTCTTTCCCAACATTTCAAATAGAAATACAAAAACAATATTTATATGAACTGAGAGTATTCAAGAATCCACTTATACCCTTGCAAGTACCTACCCTTTTAAATGTAACTCCTTTCCTCTCATGACTTGTAATTCACGGCTCGAGTTCATATAATTAGGATTCGTGGAATATTTTGTTTTTTATAATATTGTTAAGTGGACCGGCAAATCGACCGCCTGGTAAGTAGTCACCACCGTCCGTTGACTTTGTGGCGCTGTAAGAAATATTAACCATTCCTTATATCGCCAATGTGCAACCAACCTTGGTAGTTACTGACTCACTGGTAGATGGTGGTAACTCATATGAACTTCCATAAGGTCACCTATCACCAAGTAAATAATTCTAAAATATTATGTAAATATTTAATTTGATTTTTAAATCCATTTAGAATAGTAAAACTTCGGAGAGATTAAAAAAAAATAGTATAAGGTTTTATTTAAAATAGACAAAATGAAAATATGCTATAAATCGTATATTGTTTTTTTGCTTTACGTACAATATTGAAACGTCAAATATATTCAGATTATAAAACAAAAGGTAGCTGGAGAGCGCGTAACATAGCAACGTACGTGAACGCAAATTGCCGGTAATATGTGTTGTAATTAACAGTTTGTTAATACGTCAATAAAATTAATAATGAAAGTGATCTCACTTATGACGTATTTACAAAGCGACTCGGGAATTTGCATTCGTTGTCGTTGCTCCATTATAATATTCCGTGCGCTCTCCATGTGTTTTTGTATAGTCTAAGGATGTATCGTTTTATTATGGAATAGGTGGAAAAAGCGCACCAGGTTCGTCTGATGGAAAGTCACTAACACCGCTCGTGGACACCTGCGAGCCTTTGAGACATGAGTTCTTTTCTTGAGTTCCCAAGCTGCAATAGTTCGGAAAAATCCACAGAATGTTTGTTAGAGGTAGAAAATGCCTTAAAAATCATTTTGTTCGTTCGAAAAACCTAGAGGCGAGGCGGTGTGATTTTTAATTATGACGCATCATTTTGTTGCTTGAATAGAAATTAATAAAACAAGTTGCTATTTTGAAAAATAGACCAATTAAATTATTAAAATTGCTTATTGAATGTCAAAACCGTTTGATCATTTTGTATAAAGTAAAAAAAATGATATCGTAACAATTGTTAAAATGATTCTGACGTCTTTTTAATTTGTGTAGAGGACAACTGCAAAGATTCTAGTAGATAAGAATCCAATCAACCCCTGTTTTTTTCTCTAGGGAAGCGTGCGACTTTCCAAGAATCCCGTGATTCTAATGTATACAAGAGACAACTTTGACCTGCAGTGAGACGTGTCAGTGTGGTCAAAGACCTCCCTTTTGGAGATTACTCTACCACGTTCCTCTATTGTGGTTTGGTTATATGTCACAGATTCTCATCCACAAAGTGCAAGTTTCCTCACGAGGTTTTCCTTTATCACCGAGTACAGGATGAATTATAAATACAATTTATTGCCCCGTTTTCGAACTTAAGCTCATCGGGTAAGATTCACATCTAGTAATAACTGGGCGAACGGTCTTCTTTAATATATAAAAGATGCCTAAAAATATTCGAAACTTACGTGTCATTTACTATAACATTCAAATTGATGTATAATTCTGATCACCTTTATAATGATGTTTTGACTTTCCATTATTTTCTATGAAAGTTTCGCAGGTCGCAATATTAATCTGACAGATATTTTTATTGATCTTTAGTATATTTATATATTTAAATTATGTAATGAAATTATTGTATCGTAGGATTTTTATATTTGATTCTTTTTTCTCTCTGCACTGTTGTAGGTTATTATTTTGGTATGAAAATTTAGTTGGTATATGTTGTTTGGATATATAATACTATATACCATATATTTATTCAAAAAAATATTGGAATATTTGCGAATTTGTTATTTTTGATATACATGAATATTTAGCCGCTAAAGTTTGTATATGTATTTAGATAAGAAAGTAAATTCTACCAGCTTAAAAGAACGAATTCCTATCGCTATTCACAAAGTCGACGTCAGTAAATTTAATCAAAATATATTTTATTCAAGTAGGCTTTACAAGCACATTTGTATCGTTTACAAGCAAATTTTGCTGAATTGTATTAATTGGAAAGCTATCAACGGTTCCGTAAGTAGATTCTACCGAGAAGAACCAATAAGAAACTCAGTAGTTACTCGCTTCTAACATTTGATATATATACAAAGTTATGTCAATTACAATTAAATTAATACAACATATCTGAAAGTCGCCAAGTATCAGCTCCACGCTTTTTTATCACCTATATAATCTTGTGTTGAATAATATGTTTTAATTATTAATGATTTTTTTTTAAAACTTAAATTTATAAATCGGTAATTTTAAAATGTCTGTGTAAAATCATTCTTATGGCAATATGTTTTAGGCATATAATCGGAATGCAATAAGTTATTAATTATATCGCTGAATCTTATTTTTAACATAAATATGGGTATTCTTATTTTTAACCTTTATTAATGACTAACACATGGAATAAACTCATGAGATGTTAGTTCAATACATCATCCTCCTGCCCTTATCCCAATTATACATGGGGTCGGCGCAGCATGTCTTTTTCTTCCATACTTCTCTGTCAGACGTCATCTCACAAGTAACATTCTTTCCAACCATATCGTCTTCCACACAGTCCATCCATCGTATCTTTGGTCATCCCCTATCTCTATATCCAGATCCATGCTCAAGACCTTCTTGTTAGTTCAATACATTAAAATATATTATGTTATGACTGTATGGTAGTCCTTCTGATTTCTGTTTACAGCGACGATTTCTATTCTAAATAGAAACTAGAGGTGCTCGGGATATATAACAGTACACAAGCGTACACATATGTAATCTTATAATCCCCTCGTATGGAAAATTCTACACGATCGGAAAGAGTTCAAGCGCAGCTGAACGTGCTTTTCAAGGCATAATAGTGTAAACACTACGGAAGTTTCTAAAAATTTATTGATAGAAATATTTCTCAGTTTTACCTTGGTAGCTTGAGACCTACGGCTTTAAAAGCAAGCCACTAGATCAAGGTCGTCTTACGACTGTTTATATTTTGTTTAAGTTTCAATAAGCCTAAAGTGTACGAAACTTTAGAATAGCCGCAGGTTCGGTCATTTCCTGTTATGTTAGTGTCGTAATAATCCCCAACGATTAAGCTTAAAAAGTTAATTGAAATTTTAGTATTTACTTGAACACAGTATTTTTTTATAAAAGGCGGAAGAACAAATGCTCCACTTGATGGTGAGTGGTCACCACCGCCCATAGAAAATGGCGCTTAAAACCATTCCTTACATATTTAATGCCCTAGCAACCTTGGAAACTACGATGTTACATCCCTTGTACCTGTAGTTACACTGGCTCAATAATCCTTCGAGCCGGAATAGAACAATACTGAGTACGATTTGGCGGTAGAATATCTGATGATTGGGTGGTACCTAACCAGACGGGCGTGCAAAGCCCTACCACCAAGTAAAAATGTCAGTCAACGTAAATAAACAAATAAATGAATAATATTAATATAAAAATTAGATTCGACAGCTTAAGCTACGCAAAAAGTAGGCATATATTTTGTAGCTATGCCTTGTAAAATTTCTATAACATTTCCAATGTGAAATTATACAAATAAATGTTATACTCGACCGCGATGGTTGTATTGAACATAAGTTGCTTTTCGAAGAATGGCATTCACGATAACATTTTTCTGTAATGATTTCCGCAGCTCTTAGCCACTCGAAATATACGGAGAGTTCACGTTATATTGAAGAAAATCATTTTCAGAATTTTCAAGCTAATTTCTATGGTAATAATAAAATTTATTACAATTTGACTAATGTATATGTTAATGGTTACTTTTGAAAATAACACTTTTTTATGTCATTGATAAGTGGACGGGCGAATGAGTCACCTGATGGTAAGTTCTATGGATGGATAAGAAAATTATAACCATTTATTACATAACCAATACGCCACCAATCTTGACAATTGAGATATTATTTTCCTTGTACCTTGAAGTAACACACTCAACCTTTAAACCGGTACACAACAATACTAAGCATTGTTAAAATATATAATAATTTGGTGGTACTTACCCAGATGTAATTGTACAAACCTTAATGGAAATTACAATAGAAAATTAAAATTAACCAATTTTTCAAATATTATATCGTAATGAACAAAATCTAAATATATTATTTCTGTGTTATGAGCTACCTGAACTTGGGGCTAAATTTATAAAAAATACTTATAGCACACAAACCCCAATTTTACCCCCTCGAGGGGTCAATTACAAAATGCCCATGTCCTTCCCCGGGACTCAAACTATCTCCATATCAAATTTCATCTAAATCGGTTCAGCAGTTTAACCGTGAAGAGGTAACAGACTGAGTTACTTTCGCATTTATAATATTAGTATAGATTTTTTTTTTATGGTATAGGGGGCAAACGAGCAGGAGGCTCATCTGATGGAAAGCGACTACCACCGCCCATGGACATCTGCAACACCAGGGGGGTTACAGGTGCGTTGCCGGCCTTTAAGGAATAAGTACGCTCTTTTCTTGAAGGTTCCCAAGTCGTATCGGTTCGGAAAAACCGCCGGCGAAAGCTGGTTCGACAGAGTGGTTGTGCGAGGCAGAAAATGCCTTAAAAATCGCGCTGTTGTGGATTTACGGACATCTAAGTGGTGTGGGTGAAATTTAGAATTTTGTCGAGATGTCCGAAGATGGAATTCAGCTGCCGGGATTAATCCAAACAATTCCTCGGAACAGTCCCCGTGGAAAATTCGGTAGAAGATGCAGAGTGATCCAACATCTCTACGCAACGCCAAAGGATCGAGCAAATCAGAAAGGGCTTGATCGTCGATAATTCGAGCTGCTCTACGGATTTGAATCATATGAAAATCATCTGATCTTCTAGATAGTATTGGTATCACCCATTAGGAATGGTGCAGCAATGAATCACAAATGGACTATAAATTCTATCTGCTTCTAGAACGAGCATGCTGACTCTAAGCTTGCACGCCGCATCTTTTACGCGTAACACAAAAACAATCGACTATCACATCACATTTATCGTCAACGCATTGACACATCGAAGCAATACCGTCAGCACTTTCAATTGCTAATATCATATCTGTTATAAGGCTGTTAGCCTTTAGGGATATATTTGTGTATAGCCAGATTAAACACATAAAAAGGCATATTATTAGGAACTGAACCCTATACATCAGCTAGGACTGACAACGTCTTTGAGGCGAAATTTTATATACTCGTATATTTAGGGTACGTTGGTGGCCTCTGATAAACCCATCACCGATACGAAAACCGCTACGTTACTCTTTTCCGACAATCAAGTTACATAATATGATTAAATAGAATACAATTGTTATTTATCCCGGATCGTTATTTACGAAAACTAACTCCACACTTTTTTATCATCTATATAGAATTTATAGAGTAATACGTTTTACTATTTTAAGATTTCTTAACGTGTTTTTGATGTGCGTTCATTATCAAAGTTAAAATTAATTGAAGATGCTTTTCTCTGCTGATATTCTGATATTTGTACAAACGCCGAATTTAAGATCAAACGTGCCACCTTCGGTTGGCAGCGTCTACCGTAATTCAAATTGGTTGTCATGTGAAGCTCTATATATCGTTACGAGCTTGTGAAATATTTTGTATATTTGATATTTAATTGGGTATTAAGCTGGCAATCTCTTTACTCTTGTACTGAGATTCATAACAACATTAATAGTCCTAAGATTTTTGTCACCAAAATCGCCTGATATAATTGATTTTATTTCGTTTTTTTTTTATAGTATAATACACAAACATGTGATACCAAGGTAAGCCTTACGTAAGCCAACGAAGTTTCCACTGTAACATTAAAACATGGAGCAAATCCAATAAGAAGTAATTAATAATTAAAAAAAAAAGCAAAAAAATTACTGACGAATAGCGTTTATTAAGGCTCTTAAGAACTTAAACAGATTTACGTTGAAGATATCTACATTAATGTTTATTATAATCACACGCTCTTCCTTAAGAGCGATTTTTGGCACAGATAATTCTACATAAAATGACGTATAAAGGTAGTTATAAACTTAATTCTGATTGGTTGTAATACTGAAGAGTAAGCAACGACCAATCGAATTTATTCTTTTATTTTTATTGTGCTTACTCAAAACTATTGAAGCCAATCTGCATCTAGCATTATAAGTATTAAAAATAAAAGGGCCAAGAGTTAAATTAAAATTAGTAATTGCAGACTGGATGAGTCCGAGTTTAATCTGGTCTACTGACAAGCTAATTACAAATCGAGACGCATCAACTATTTTTGGAAACTTTTTTGCGAAAATTCGAATATCGACAATATCACTTATTTCCTCTATTTCCTGAATCGGTGTTTGAGGACAATGTTGACAACCCTAATATTTGCTTCAAATAGAAATGTAAATATTAAACATGTTATAACTAATTTGAAATCATCATACGGTAATAAAACGACTCGACTGTGGGGAAACTCATTAAAGATAGACATTTCAGTAATTAATGTGATTGTACATTTATTTATATAAAGAGGAACTCTCATAGATACGATAAAACGATCCAAAAATACGAACTTAGTCGATGGTGTTAAACCCCCCAATTACTGGAAAACACAACAAAATAGTGTCGTGTGTTAGTGTAACTTTAATTAAAAATAATTGATAAAACGAAAACTAACAAAAGTAATTTATGCATTACATTACCAATGAGGGAGGGAGGAGGGAGGTGGGAGGGAGGAGAGAGGAGGGAGGGAGGTTTTATTAAAAAAATTGTGACTTTTTGATTGTAGACTTGATTCTACCGCAAAACAGCAGTACTTAGTACTGTTGCGTTGAAGATACGTCAGGTCATGAGAGTCAGGTCTACAGCACAAGCATCTTAGTTCCCAAGGTTGGTGGCGTATTGGTGATATGATTAATGTTGAATATATCTTTCAGTACTAATGTCTGGGCAAATGATCACTTGGTGTTTTTGCCAGCTCGACTACTGATATAACGTAAATAATAATAATTACAAATTAAGTGAAATCAACTACACGTGTACATTAGATTTTCTAAGAAACTCTTAAGAGCATTCGCTATTCGCTTAGCTCAAAGACAATCAATAAAATCAAAATCAAAAAATACTTTATTCAAGTAGGCTTTTACAAGCACTTTTGAATCGTAATTTAACAAAATATATTAAGTGAAGCTACCACCTGTTCGGAATGGAGATTCTACTGAGAAGAACCGGCAAGAAACTCAGTAGTTACCCTTATTCAACATTTAAAACTAAAAAGTCATGTTAGTTAAATACAATTACATACGTATATAATACATCCTGTCTGGAAGTCAATATGTAATGCCACTGGACTTCGGGCCGGCGAGTATTTTTTGTTTTGTAGATATAAATTTAGATTTAATTTTCTATAGTTTTATAAATTTTCATTGTATAATTAAGTCTTATGTATATATTAAGTAATAATAATTGTATAATGATGAATGTAAATAAATGGTATTGTGTTATTATTAACTTTATTATGCACTTTTATATGTATATTAAATACAAACGTGTATTTATTTATCATGATCCGAGATGGCCCAGTGGTTAGAACGCGTGCATCTTAACCGATGATTTCGGGTTCAAACCCAGGCAGGCACCTCTGAAATTTAATGTGCTTAATTTGTGTTTATAATTCATCTCGTGCTCGGCGGTGAAGGAAAACATCGTAAGGAAACCTGCATGTGTCTAATTTCAACGAAATTCTGCCACATGTGTATTCCGCCAACCTGCATTGGAGGAACGTGGTGGAATATGCTTCAAACCTTCTCCTCAAAGGGAGAGGAGGCCTTTATCCCAGCAATGGGACATTTACGGGCTGCTAATGTTAAAAAAAAATGCTAATTTATTTATTTTTTTATTTATTTATTCATAGGTACACAAACAGAATACAATCAGAACATACATTAAAATTATGGAATTACACAATTTTGACCTAGATTACATTCCTAAGCATGTGTACACGGCATGCTCGTATCAATTATATATAAATGCAGTCTGGTACTATTTTATGTAATAATCAAAAATTAATAATTACAGCAATTAATTCTCTAAATAACCTTGAATATTCATTACTATTAAACTAATAACAATATATCCATTTGAATTATGAGACTAAGATATCATGAATTAGTGTGCTCTTCAAATTTTATTACTTTAAATGAACTTTCACCTACTACCCCAGATACAAAGAAATATAAAAGAAAAATTTCTTCTAGGTGATACGCCAAAGAGTTATTCCCAGTCCGCCAGTATTATATAAAGTAACATAATGATTTTATCAATGGAATAAAAATAATATATTACATTAAACTAAATATATAAAATAATGTTATGCTAAAATAATTAATGTGTAAAATTTTTCGTTATTTGGCAGAAAAACTGTTTATTATTCGTAGTCCTGTTTATAACGTGAAAATCTATACTAATATTGTAAATGCGAAAGCAATTCTGTCTGTTACCTTATCACGGTTAAACCGCTGAACCGATTTAGATTAAATTTTCTATGGAGATAGTTTGAGTTCCAGGGAAGTACATGGGCTACTTTTTTATTTACCCCTCGAGGGGGTAAAATGGCGGATGACGTTTTCTGTGCTATAGGTAAAGTTTTATAAACTTCGCGCGGGTAAAGCCGCATGTTTAGCTAGTAGACACAGATTGTTTGATTTAGTTTTATTTTCATTTCGTGTAATAAATATTGTTAAAATGAAATATAGTGCATTCTTTATAAAAAAAAAACACTGTAGGAAAAAATCTATCGTTCTATTCGATTTGGTAGAGCGAAATAAAGTCATGTGTTCGATTGAATACCACTCAACTCTTTTAGATCTCTCTGTTTTACGCTTTTTCATTCAATATCACGTTATTTCATTTTATTTTGCATTCATATTTAATAAAATGTTATATATTCCTCTTCGTACTCGTATACATGATTACTTAAAAACAAGTTCTATATTTTAATACACAGAGCACAATATAATCTTAAAAAAAAAATTTCCATCGGTTCCGAAAGAATCTCCTCAAGACTATGAAGAACCGGTAAAAAAAACAGCGAGTTTTTCATTTGTCTACTGTCAGCCTTTTTAATACAATTTTTCATATTTATTCGAAACTGCCTGAAGGCGATCATGTCATTCCAGAGGTATATTATCATCTAAGAGGTAATTGGATTTATAATATCCTTTATTTTTTTTTTATTAAGCAATCGGTTAAATTGGACCGTTTCCAGTGATCCTGTTGTAAAAATATATGTAGTGTCTAACAAAATAATTATGAACCTCGATTAGTTGTTAACGTTCATAATTAGCTTATGTTGTTCCTAGCACTAATATTATGTAGGTCAGATATTCTATAAAAGTTTCTATAAAATTTTATATTTTTACGAACACAAAAATAGTAACACCGATATATCCTTAAAGATCTATTCACTTACGAAGGCGCGCCCTTCACGTCAATTTTTTATCGTCGTGCATTAGATGGAGTGAATGGTGCTCGTACTTCCGAGATGTCTCAGTGTGCGTGAGATGACTAAAGACAGCAAAAAATATATATTTGTTAAGTTTATTTTATTAAAAATTAATTAAATTAACGTGGAGGGGCGCGCCTTCATGATTGAATAGAAATCTATCTACGATATTATAAGCTTTTTTATTGCATTTCTTGTGAGTATATCTATGTCACTGTAAGATTACAAATATCGTTAGATTACAATCTATCTCGTCAGATTGTAAACTGTCGAAATATTGTGAACCGTGAAATATGATTGCGATTTAACGCATTAATTTTCGCTATTTACAGTTTACAATCTGACGAGATAGATTGTAATCTAATGATGTTTGTAATCTTACGGTAACATATATATATTATTGAATTTGTATAAAAAAATAAAAAGATTTGCGATATATATTTTTTTTGTTATTAATTAACATGTGAAGTGTCGAATCTAAAATAACATACGCTATTAAAATTGTAATCTCACAAAAACATGAAATTCACGATCGTCATGCCAATAGTCTAAATTTAAAGCTAGTTAAAAAAAAAAGCATAGCTACTTACATAAAACTAGTTGTCGCTCGCGAATTCGGTCGTATCTTAGGTATAATAATACCCATGTCCTCCCTTGAGGTTCAAGCTTGCGTCATACCAAAATTTTATCAACTACGGTTCAGTGGTTTCGCTGGTAAAGTGTAAATGATATACAGAGCTACTTAAAAATATATATTATTAGTATACTCGTACATTATTATAGACTAAATTAAGTTTTTTGTGTATTGCTTTATTGATATTTTCAGTTAGGCATACCAAAATGTGCCTTCATTTATTTTTATAGATCATACACCAAGAAGTTTCACCTTAAAAGTTCACAGATAACTTCTCTACTTATTCGTCATCATTTCTATCTATATTTAATATGAACGCGTATTAATATATTCTTCAAATTATTATTACGCGTATTAATATATTCTACACCTATCAATACAGATAACAAGAAATATAGAACCGTAATATAAAAGACTTCTAAAAGAACGATCAAAAAGTTTGAGTATTATGTACAATTACATAATTATTTATTATGTATATAAAATCATATTTTACATTAAACTAAATATAATGTTGTTTAAATTAATGTTTAAAACTTTTTAATATTCGTAGTCCTGTTGATAAAACGGCGTATGAAGGACGCATGCGTTGTGGGAACATTCGTGCTTTTGGACCAGTATATTCTGAGATTCGTCGGGACACGGTCCTGGCACACTCTGTGATCCCAGTACAACGATTTCATCGATACAACCGCGTGATTCAAATAACGTGTTTAATATTATTTTTCGTAATTCACTGTTATCTGCGATAGATGGACGAAGACGTTAAATTTATTCAACTTTAAAAATAAAAGTTTGTACAGTTTAAAATATTGGTGAAAGTGACTTGTGTTATAACTTTTGTTACGAGTGTCAAATAACAATTCTGTAGTTAATTTTTTTTAACTAAGTGTGAACGGGGTTTTATGTTAATTACTCTTTGAAAATTTAATGAGTATAATTTCGTGGTGAGTATTTTTTATACTAATTAAAAGTAGTTAATAATTAGTTATTTTAATGACAAGAGCTATTATTTATAAAAAAGGGTTTTATTTCGAAGACTCAAACTCAGAGTCTCAGACGAACTCATTAGTTAATTTTGTTAAAAAAGTGTTTCAAATTTATTTTAATCATAATAATGAAAAGTGAAAAGTTTTGTTATAGTAATCGAATACAGTTTCAAAAGTTTTTTACTAAAATAAAGGGTAATTCATTAAAGTTTATAATGATAATTGTAAATTAATTATAATTAACTAATATTTTTTTGTGTTACTTTTGTGTAATTTCTTACTATATAATAGTATTTTTGTGAAAAAAAATCACATTATTGATCTATAGGGTTTATACGAATGCTTACGAAGCTAGACATTTTGATGAGTTTTTATTTAATTTTACGTATGTGTGAGTGAATTTCATAGTTGAATTTAATTTTACTGTTATTTTTTATTTTTGTGGTGTTTATGATAATATAATCTAAAATTCTAATAAGTGTAATTATAAAAATGGGCGCTAATAAAATTGGTTTTTAAAAATGTTATTTTTTTTTAACTTTAATTTATTCTAAAAATAATGATCAAACGAAAGCTTAAGTAAGCTTACAACACTATGAAAACATCTATTATAAATGTTAGATCAAATTTAAACAATTAAATAAAATATTAAATACCGAAAAAAATCATTATTTTTTTTCCCGATATCATCGGATTTGACTTGCGAGTACCGTAAACGTATATTTGAAGAACCGCACCGATTATAAAAAATCAGGAAATCGAAATGAGTTACATTAAATAGATTTATAAAAAAATATATATCAATGTTCTGTTGATGTAGTCAAATTAATAGGGCGTGAATATAATTGCCGGAAGAATTAATCTCGAACTACAACGTGGCTCTATTACTAATATTTATTAAATTATAAATATAGAAGAACAAAAAATACACAATTGTAACGACAATAGTCTAAATATATAACGGGTAAAAGTGCAAAGTTCAGTTACTTACATAATAATATTATATATTAAAACCTCCGAAACGCAATACATCCTCTGGTATTTTTTTTATGTATATAAAAAGACTACTAACCAGCAGTCTTTTTAGTTAGGCATTACAAAAAGGTCTCATTGTTTGTATAGATTTACTAGTACATAGTAACAATTTGGTTAAGATTTATCGGAAGAGATTTCTTTACCCAATAATCAAACGATTATAATCCTTAAGTAAGTATGCTATTATTTTTCATTCCTTTAATTTCAATTTTGATACTTGTTTAAGTCACTTAAATATAGTTAATGATTTATATTTTAGTTTCGTTTGTTAATAATGTATTTATTATGTGATAATCAGCTTGGTGTACTCTATATAAAATACCGATTTGTGTCGTTTTATTGGTATATAAACAAGATATCGCTTCTAAATAAGTTCACAGCCTACTATTAAATACAACGATACTGACGTATTGATGTCTAAAATTAATTGTTTACTGTGGGTGCACTCAATGTATTGAATTATAAAAATAAACCCCGTGTGACAATGTGACATTTGTATAGAGCCACACCCCACATCGGTTTCGTAATTTTAATAAGATAAATCTTTTTGTCGAGCTCGTCAATACAATTTCAAAGGCTCTTTCACAGCCGCATGGCGACGTAAAATTCCAAGCATCAAAAGCATTTCCATAAAGGATACAGCCGATCGTAACGATGTGCTAAATCCTTTCTTCTTTCAGTATATCGAATGAGTCTCCTGTAATACAGTGAGTGATGGTGGATGTTGATTAAATTGAACCAAAAAAAAATCTTTTATTGTTTTCAATTACAAGTAATTAAAATATTTATTTAAAATGAATAATTTCCCTTGGTCAGCCTATAACACGAAAATGACTGTACCGATTTCATTCACTTTGTTTTTTAAATTCTAATACTTTGTAGAAGGTTCGTACGGAAATGATTAGGTAAAATACCCAGAAAATAGGAAATTTTAAAAAAATTTAGGAGCTTTTATGGTTCTATGTTGTGTATAAAAAATTATTCTAGTTCGAATTGAATATTCATACCTAAGACGCGATAATTTCTGTTAGATCAGCTAGTTTTATATATAAAATGTTCGTATAGCTGTTTGAATTTAATGTAATTCATCGCACATGATATGTGTATTTTATTAAAGAGGATTGTACTATCCAGTTTGTTGTTACTCGTCGCTAGATGGCGTTGCCAGGCATCAACTTCTATATCGTTTATTCGTTTTCTATGACTGATACTAAATAAATACCTTAC
Source organism: Vanessa atalanta (assembly GCF_905147765.1). Lineage (NCBI taxonomy): Eukaryota > Metazoa > Arthropoda > Insecta > Lepidoptera > Nymphalidae > Vanessa > Vanessa atalanta. The sequence goes on along the minus strand of NC_061880.1, from coordinate 12,050,752 downwards.
AAAATCTACTAGGTTTTTCTAATATAGAACTTTAATGAAATGTAATACATTAGGTATTTTGGGTTTAACATATGGCTGAAAGTTTCATCACAATAAAAAAGAAAAACAATATTCAAACTAAATTTATGGTATTTGTAATAATTTATTTATAATAAGTTAATGCAATGTCCCATAAGAACGATATTTTTTTAAGAAGCTTAAAGAGAACATCTTTTTAAGCTTCACAAAATGGGCAATAATTCTTCAGCAGGATATAATGCAAAATGGCTCATCTATGTAATCCCTTTTTTTTTACGTACTTTTAGACTTATAATATGCCTGTATTAATTATAATTTTCTGTAGAATTTGTTAGTATTGTATAATTTAATTTGTAATGATATTAATGTCAATAAACTAAACATTATATCTTTACATGTAGTATCATTATATTGGGTGGTATTTAAAAAATATTTAATATAAAATAAATCAATATTAGATTTAAAATAGTTTTTGATCTTACTTATTATTAAATAGAAAAAGTAAAAGCTAAGTAACAACCTTTTAAGAAGATAATTTAGAGCTTACTTCACCAAGCTACTCCAATGTAGGTTGTTGGATACACATGGCAGATTTTCATAATCCATGTGCAGAATTCTTCACGATGTTTGTTTTCTTTGAATCATAAATACAAATTAAGCACATGAATCCAATCGTGCTTGCGCCGGGTTTGCTCTCAGAATCATTGTTTAAGATTCACGTCTTTTAACCACTAAGTTACCACAGATCTTTAATAAACATATATGACAATCAAACTAAACTTGATGCCGAAAATGTTCAAACCATATATGGATTAAAAAGGTGGACAAGCAAATAGGTCACCTGATGTTAAGAGGCATCATCCATATAGACATTTACACCTTCACCGCTCAAACTGGAACATGGAATAACTAATGAGTATGTGTCCAGTAGGCCGTTACACTAAGACGACAAGCCTATGGGTCGGATAAATAAAGCATATCTCGATTTGTAGTTATAATAATAAAGCGTATCTTGATTCGAAAAAGTAATACAACGTACCTCGATTCGTAAAAGTAATAAAGTGTATCTTGACTCATAATAGTAATAAAACGTATCTCGATTCGTAATAGTAAAAGTAATACAGCTTATCTCGATTCGTAAAAGTAATAAAGCATATATCGATTCTTAACACTAATGAAGCGTATGTTCGAATGTTTCTAAAAGGTTAAAAAAGTAGTTCTGTGCGAGACGGTAGAAGAATTCAACTGTTAATTGGCAACGGTAAAACCTGAACTTTGAACTTCATTAGCAAGACAGTGAATGCTCGACGAAGAAATCGGAAGACTAACTTTACTTTTCATTAATACTACTATTGTGTTCTTAAATAGCTTTTAAAAACGTTTACTTGGAGAAGGGGTTATGTTTTACGTAGCTTAGCTTTATGTTTGTTTTTTTTTAATGGCACAGATAGGTGGATGCTCAAATGAGCCACCTGATGATAAGTGAACATTTTGCTGGCACTGCACGATATTGGCATTGCAAAAAAAAAACCAAACAATTACATTGCCAATACGCATTCAATATTGCAAACTGAGATGTTATGTCTCTCGTGCTTGCACATCCACTCAACCTTTATACCGGAAGACAAAAATACAAAGAATTGCTGCTTGACGGTACAAAATGTGGTGGTACCTATCCAATCACGCTTGCGTTAGACACTACCATCAATTTAAAATAGATATAAGATACACATACTGAAAATTTATTCGGAATCCGCTTAGATGTTTTGGCGTCTAAGAGTAACAAAGAACCCTGCCAACAATATTTGAAATATTTCGATGTTATTATCGAGTAGGATAAGATATTTTAATAACAATAATAGCTGAATTAAATGGTCTTATTGAACAAAGCGATCAAATATATTGCTGAGCTTGAATGTAAGTGAGCCAGTGTATCTCTTTTAATTTGATGCAAGCTAAATAAAGAAAGGACGTGAGACTTCAGGCTATTTCGTTAGTATGCCAATTATAAAAAAATACTTGAGATGATCTAGTAATTGGAATTCGAGTGAAACCAACGGTTACTAGCTAAAATAACTGCGTATATTGTGAAAAATTGTTGGAAAATAATGGCAGGAAGGATGGACGTATTTATCCTGAATTCTGCTTCTTGAAAGAAAATGTATACGTTGCTGTAAAAAAAGAAAAGTTACAGTCTATAAATAATCCACTGCTGGGCTAAGGCCTCCCCTCCCTTTGAGGAGAAGGTTTGGAGCTCATTCCACTGTGCTGTTTAAATATGTAGCAAACGTAGCAGAATGCCATTAAAAAATATAGACACATGCAAGTTTCGTCAAGATGTTTTTCTTTATCGCCGAACACTAGATAAATTGTAAACACAAATTAAGCATATGGAAATTCGGGGGTGCTTACTTGGTTTGAACCCATTGTTATCGTTAAGATACAAGCGTTCTGACCAATGAGTCATCTCGGCTCTTGACAGCTACGTTATCTTGTTATTGACTAATTACGATGTCATCTTTCGTTTTTTTTTTTTTTGTAAAATGTTGGCAAAGGTTCAGAAATCCACGAAGCAGTGACAGATAATTTATGGTTGCGACAAGTTTTTCTTAAAATTTTTATTGCAACAACTGAGAATGAAATATTTTCAAGAGTTGTCGTGAAGTCGAATGCCTGTGAATGTTGTTTACGGAAACGTGGAGTCTGTAGTTTTTGATTTTTGAAATAGAAGAAAATGTATTTTACTTGTTTGTTTTTTTTTTGGATTTTATTTATTACGTTCTCTTTGACATCAATAAATATAATTATGAAAAGTTATGTGCAAGCCGACTGTCACGGTATGGGCATGTTATGCGGAGGAATCAGGATCATGTCTTCAGGAAGGAAGGAAGGTCACAAAACACGATGCCGCACCAAATAAAATTGGGATAAGGGCAGGATATGATATGATGATGTTTTCTTTGACATCGCCTTACGTATTTTTTGTGGACATTTATTAATATTAATAATTATAATAATATTGGTGGTATCACTAATTTGTTATATATTTTAGCACCAGAAGTAAGTAGAGCACTTAGTATTATTAAATTTTAAGAAGTGTGAAGGAGGCAGTATAAATACAGGTGATAACATCTTAGCCCCCATGGTAATGTGCGAATATGAGCAGAGGTGAAATCTTTTCAATATATATATATATATATATATATATAATATAATATTTTCAATATATATATATATATTAATATTAGCAGAAATGGCTAAGTGGCTGGAATCTTCACCAAAGGTCACGTGCTAAAACGAATCAAGCACGAGTACATTTTGATGCGTTACAATGTTTATTCATCCTGTTAGGTGGTGAAGGAAACCTGCACGTATCGCAATTTTCGTATATGTATTATTGAATAAGCTTCCCCTTCACCTCAAGAGCAGTACAATTCTGTAAGAATTCACTTCGTATCTAACTCGTGAAATATTGAAAATCAACTTACGGTGCTACGCCATTTTGATATGCGTATAATATTCTAAAATTTCTCATTCGTGTTCTGCAGTAAGTTTCGAGATTTTTTTTCAGAATCACTGTATGTGTCTTATATTTAATTACTACTTTTTGTAAAAGACTGACTTCAATAACATAGCAATCGCTCTTGATTCGCTGGCATTTATTGAAGACCTTTCGTCTGTCTCTGAAACTCATTATCACATCTTTCAGAAAATTAAACGTAACCTCCTCCTAACTTAAAGCTCTTTCTAATAAAAAACAATTTTGCAATTTCGTCTATATAATACGAGGTTATTGACGAACATAAATTATTTCAACATCCTTGCATACATTTTCATTAGATCTATCTATTCTTTAGAATTTAATCGACATAAGGTTTATATACAACTTGAGAGGGCTATAAAATGATCTCGGTTTTAGACTAAATTTATCCCTACTCTTCTTCTTTGTCCAAACCCTCTGCCCAGTTTAGTTGGGGTTGGGTATTCTTGTGCATTTGCGCCAGAGAGCTCTGTTGTAGCTTGTTTGTTTACTAAGATTCTCATTTTGAGCCTCTTTTTGCATGTTTGACTATCAGGTTGCGGGCGGTCGTCCTCTTCCCCTCGTACGGTCGGGGATGTTTAAGACGGTCATCGTTACGTCTCAGGATGTGGCAGTACCAACTTAGTCGACACTCCTTAAGTTTATCTCTTCTCATCTACTAATATTATAAATGCGATAATATGTTTATTTATTTGATACTGGCTATACCCACGGCTATACTCGTGTAAAATTTATAAAACTTTATAGCAAACAAACTTTCACCCCCAATTTTTCTCCCCTTCCTTTGGGGGTTGATTTATTAGATATATTCATGGGGCTTAAGCTTATTTCATAAAAATCTCTTCTCTCGGTAGGTGGACGAACAAATAGGTCACCTGATGGTAAGTGGTCACTACCGCCCATAGAGAATGGCGCTGTAAGAAATGTTAACCATTCCTTACATCACCAATGCGCCACTAACCTCGGGAATTAAGATGTTATGTGCCTGTAATTCCAATGGCTCACTCACCCTTCAAACCGGAACACAACAGTACTGAATACTGCTGTTTGGTGGTAGAATATCTGATGAGTGGGTGGTACTTACCCAGACGAGCTTGGACAAAGCTCTACAGCCAAGTAATAACAAGTAAAAACTCGACAATATACGGTATACAAAGTCCCTTAAACAATTAAAGCATCTTCTAATTAATCTCAAAGGTACAAAAACTGAACGTTGTTTAAGTGAACGAATAGTTACATTTTAATGTGTTTTGTAGTCCTTACTTAAAGAATGATGGTTCCCCATATAAAGTTCCATTGTTATTTTCTCACTCATACGAGATGATTTCAATGATAAAAACTAATCTAAATCCGTCCTTGGGACTCAAACTATAACGAAAATTTATTTATTCGGTTCATCAATTTACACGCAAAGATGTAACAGACCGAGTTACTACCGAATTTTGTAATATTTGGGATAGAAATTCACGTAGCAATCGAGGAACAGATTGACATATTTTTTTGCTTTGGTAGGTATAATCCGTTGATCAAGACTTACTTACTTTTTGCACGACTACAGCCAAAACGAGGGATATGTGTTCAGCAGGCTATAAATATATTCATTCATTTGTTCATTTGTTCCCACATATCTTTTAAGCTACAAGTACCTTTTATACTCAGACAAATAATCCTGATACACAGGTTTTGACTTTGAACATAAACATTGGATTATATATTATGCATTTGTTAAAAATAATAATTAATTAAAGGCGGGCAACGCACTTGCAATCCCCCTGGTATTGCAGATGTCCATGGGCGGTGGTAATCACTTTCCATCAGGTGAGCATCCTGCTCGTTTGCCCCTATACATAAAAAAATAATTAAAATATACTTTTACTTCTTTTTTAGATTATAAATAAATGTGAATCGGTTGTAGATCAAGATATCAGACGAGAACGATTTTTCCTTTCGTACTTTTGAGGTCGCGATTTTTTCATAGAAAGGTTTTTGTTTTAAACTATTTCTTTCATTAACACTGTAATTAATGTTCACACGCTTGAATGATTGAGGCCTTGGCCTAATATAAAATATTATGATTCCAAGTTCAAACTCGATAAGATAATTTGTGTTTATAATCATCTCTTGCTCGGCTATGAAGGTAAACATTAAATTTGAATCTGCCCCAGTAACAAATCCCTATTAAAACAGGTTTCAGACCTTGTAAAGGAAAGGTCCTGTGGTGGGAAATTTATAAGATGTTTACTGTAATATACACATGTGTGAAGTGTGTTTAATAATATGCCAACTGATGGATACGACGATGCAACTAACGTTAATATGAGTCCTAGGTCGGTAGGAAACTAGGTCACCTCTTAGAACACCGGACATGAACTGACATTAACAGCTGTATTATACTACGGAAAACTACACGGCTACACGGCGACACTCGTATGTAGTTAGTTAACGCTTGAAATATACAGTGTAAGAAATTTCAGTCTTGTCACGTGAACAGCGTACAAGCTGATGAAACTGCGAAGTTCATCTACTCGTGTAATAATTTTATACTAAACCTTCCCTGATTTATTTTTTTATGATTATAGTACGGAGCCCTTCGCGCGCGAGTCCGACTCGCACTTGGACGATTTTTCATTTTGGAATTACAAAGAAACGACTTATCATATATTAGTTTAGATTAAATACAATCGTTATAAAGTTTATAAAAAAACATTTTTTTTGTTATTATTACAGTTAAATTTATCGTAATCTCTAACGAGGGATGTTACCGGGAGGGTTTTTGAGATAAAGATCTTGTCGTATTTACCACTGACTTCGTCCAAAGCTGTGAAAAGAGAGAGTTGATTTATCTACTCTCTCTTTTGTTTCCGTATATCGTCAAGATTACTTCTTATACGAAGATTTTAATCACACCTTCCATGAAATATGATTGTTTTTTTAAAGAGGATTACAGTGTGGTATTTTATGTTATACATAATTACCAAAATACATTAGAGTAGGGGAATAATTTTTTAAATTATTTATGTCAAAGGAGAGGAGGAATAAGCCCAGCAATGGGCTATACAGACTGTTACTTATGAAATATATCTTTAGAGTAATAAATAATTGAACGTTATATTTAATCATATTTGTTTTATTATTTATTTATTTGTACAAAATTAATGATAGGCTTAATGCAAAATGTATTTAGTCTTTTAGTGATCAGAAACGATGACATGACGCGAAAGTCGATCAAATTAAAGGAAATTCAAATTACATACAAAAAGAGATATATCGTTGGACAGAGGGTTCGAACAAAGTTTGTTTATATTGTGTATTACATAACAGACACTGAAAAAATAACAACGTTTGATACCAATTAAATGGCAAGACATAAAATTATAATTAATAAAATTCCGTGCAATAAAAAATGTTCACATAATATTATATTAAATCGTTTACAACAGAAAGAGATAGAGAGAAAAAGAAAGAGAAGAATAAACGTCTGGAGACATAACGCTTTTCCTTACGTGACGATATCTGTTAGTTCATTACTGTCAGCCGCGTAAAAGAACTTCGTTCGAACCCGTCTGGGTAGATATCACCTACTCATCATAGTTTCTATCACCACACAGAAACACTTAGTATTATTGTGTTGCGGTTCCAACGATAAGTGAGCCAGTGAAACTACAGGCACAAGAGACGTAACATATCAGTTCCCAAGGTTAGTGGTCCATTGTCTATTTAGGAAATTAACCATTTTCAATTAGATATTTCTTAGATAGTCATTATACAGTATTAACCTGACTAAAAGATTTCCTTCATTATAAAGCCTTACTCATTTCTGTCAGTTATAAGAAAATAATTAGACTAATATATATTTGCTCGGATAGTTATATTTTAACCGTAATATAAATTAAAGTAAGTTTATTGATTTTCAATATTAAATACTCAACTGAACCTCATAAATTTTTGCTCATTGTACAAAGAGGACATGGAGGTACCTATCACCTGGTTCTCCCTCTCACACACGTGACCAATCTGCTGGCGGGTTAATAACTAATCATTAATAAACATATTATTAATGATTAGATTACGACCGGTATTAAGTCCGAAGAGAATGACTCCTGTGTTCGAAATCGGTCCGGACATCAAATATATTTCCGAGATTTTTAAGTTTTGAAAATATGTAGGTAATTATTACATTATTTGTTGAAAACCCGGCTTAGCTCGGGTAAAATAAAAAAAAGTCAAATAAATATAAATATATTATTATAAGCCGTACCCCTGCACGAAATTATTATTTGGAACACACATTATGAACGCACTTGAAACGTCAAACATGGCCAACCGTTGAAGTTATGTCTTTGAATTTCCTGGATTTCATGTCGAAATATCTCGATTATACGAATTTTGCGGATATATGTTATCGACTAAAAAATTGTTATTTTTTAACGATCGATGTATAATTGTGGATCTGTGTGTGAATATGGTCTATCGTAGAAATTATTAATATAGTTATTTATATTACATAAGAACAGTTGCTTTATATATTTTCGTTTCCAATTACGCAAATGATTGCCGATTCACAAAGCGTCGCGTCGGATCGTTTTATTTGTGTTTGGGAATACATCGCTGAATATAGAATAATAGCTTTTACAAACATTCAGACGCGGTGCGGTCAAAAGCGTGTTATTTCATTTTTCATTCATACTCCCTTTATTATTGTGATACCTAAATTTGACAAAAGGTCCAACTATATGCTATTTTCCTTGTTATTTTTTATTCACACTGTGATCGTTTTGTTTCACATGTTGTTTTTTGTCTTTTACTAGCTGAACCTGCATCTTTACACTCCCGAAATTTATAAAACTTTACATATAGCACACAAACTACCACACCCTATTTTACCCCTTTGAGGGGTAAAATAATAAAATAAGTCTATAGACAGAGTTACTTTCGCATTTATAATATTTGTATGAATATGGAATTTTGATAAATTTAATTATAACTAATAAGATTTTTATGAGCAGTTTCTTAATGTTTATTATTATTTAAATTGTATACAGTTTTTATTGAAATATTTGTTTGTAAGATTTTTATTTCTTTTGTTTAAATAAAAGTCATCAATTTAATATCAAGGAACCATTTAATTCACCCCAACAATTAATCTTTATAAGTAATTAATATAAATCATTTGAAAATTTTGAATCGGTTGTATTAACGCTTTAAAGGATAATTTGAAAGGATTTACAATCAATTTACTCAAATTACTAAGTTTACTTTTCGTACGTCATTCAGATCTTTTTCAATGAAATTGACCCAGTGTTTTCTAAAGATGAAATTGGAAGCTAAGGTTTTAATATCTTTATTACAATTTCAAGTCCTTTATTTACTATATAAATTATTGCAGTCCATTGCTGGCTTTAAGTTTATTTCAAGACACGAAAGATTTCTGCCAAGCCTTCTACATCAAACTGAACTTGTATTATAATTTCATTTAATAGACCACGTTTCTTCGTCTATCTATCTATTAGTTATCTATTTAAAAAGGAAAGAGAAAAATTCCAAAAGGTTTTTCTTACTTTTTATTCAGTACTCTTCTGGAAGGTTTTTTGGAAAAATGGGCTATTTAATGGTAAGCGTCACCAACGTCCAAGACATTGTACTTGTAAGAAATATTAAAAGGTCCTTACATCACACCGAAGCGCCACCAACCATGGAAGCACAGAAGTCCCTTGTGCTTGCAATTACACTGGCTTCCATTGTCCATACGTCCGTACACATTGGAACTGTAAGAAGTAATGACCATTCCTTCGCAAAATTGTAGTACCACAAATCAAAAATGGAGTTTATAAAAAATAGTCAGTGTATAAACAAATATATATATTTTTTATTTAAACTTATCTTTATTGTAGAAACTTTATAGATTATGGGAAATTAATTAAAACGTTAATAATTCCTATGAGTAAAGTACCGTACCGTGCGTGGTCTGAAACGAAATTTTCTGAATTATTTTAATCATAGCTATAAACGGTGGCGTGCTTGTAGTTGTTAGTTAAAGGTAAAATACGAACTTGGAAGCCTTTGTTGCGTCATTGCTGTATAAATAGGATGAATAGAGGTACAGTCAAGCTGAAAAGGGGAAAAGCGATTAACGATACAGACGCGATAAAAAACTAATCCTCCTCGTCCATTAATAATGGTAATGGTTTAATTACTTACAAAAATGATTCAACATGATTTTGCACAATCTTTATTTTGGTTTATTCGTGTCATGTTTCGGTGAGTACTACTTTCCAGTTATTTTACACTGTTTTATTTTGGGTCGAATGGTGTATCAGTTTTAAGTTTCTAATAGATGGCAACTGGTAAATGGCTACCATTTTTACATTGAAAATGCGCCCTGGGAACTAAAATATTACGTTCCTTGTGCCTGAATGCCGCTAGCGCTGTCTCTTTAAATCGGAACATGATAATATTGATCATTACGGTTTAGTGGTGAAATAGGTGATGAGTGAATGGTACCTATCCTTACCATCAAGTGAGTAAATGCACATGAGATATAATTTAGATGATGGATGAAGAGGTTTATAATTCATCCATTGTTAATACATCCGCTAAGGTGGGTCATTTGCTCGTCTGCTTTGCTGGAATAAATTAAAAAAGAAGTATTTTTTTAGCAAAATATAAACTTACATTTTTGAATTAAAATAACATACTTCGCACGAACGAAACTTCCGTCATTAAGTTTTTTTAATAACTTGACTAGCCGCAGCTAGCTTAATTAACCTAGATACGACCAAGCTATCCGATGGCTTGACATAACACATTATTAAAACTCTGCATCATACACGACTGAATAGATCTCATCTGGTTGACCTAGAACACCTTTAAGGTACTCTTCACTTTTCGTATTTTGATACCCGCTTGAAGGACACTACACTAATTAAATAAATATGGTGAGTTAATTAAAATATGAGTTTGAATGTCAAATCAAAACAAGTTCCTTTATTCAATATAGAAGCACTACACACTTATTGATTGTCTATTTAAAAACTACGGTTCGGAAAAGAAAATACAGGGGATCTGGAAGAACAGGTGAAATTCAGCGGGTCTTTTTTTATCAAATTTGTAATTGAGAAATATTTAATATCAAAAGAAATAACCATAAACTATGAACGTGCATGAATACTATGAAGGTATTTTCTTGATTTTAAATATTCGAGCCGAGATAACTCATTGAACACAATATGTATATAATTGGTGGAACTTAATTGAAGGATTGGTTCACATCTGCTATCTCGAGTGCTGGACGACGATCTACCACATGTCTAATCCATATTGAAGCGTGCTGCAATTTGATAATTGCAAACCCAGCAGTGACCCAGCAGTGGATATACACAGGCTGGTATCTTTACTTTACTCTTAATAAATATTTCGCAAACTAAGCTGGTATATTTCGCCAGCTTTCGTCGGCATTTTTTCTGAACCGATTTATCTTGTCTGCAAGCCCCCCGGTCATCAGGTGAGCCTCCTGCTCGTTTGCCACCTATAAAATAACAAAATAAAAAAAATCCAATAATAATATTCGTAAATTACAAAAGAAACTTTATAAATATGTAATTCGTCATGCTACGAGTGAATTTAACGTAGCGTGACTTATAATGAGGATTGAATATCACTGGTGTTCAAAGGCTGTTTTTTGGGTAAGCTTAAATTGTTAGTAATTTTGTTGAAACTGTTTGCGGATCTACAACAAAATTACATAAATGAATTTATTACCAACTTTGTAGTTTAGACGTACTAACAACGATTCGTAGAGTTTTATGAAAATATTTCAGTCATATTTGCATTAGACTGAATATTTATTTGAGTAATCGTGCTGATCAAATATCTCGATATTATGAAAGACTAGCGACGCGCTCCGGCCTTACACGGGTTAATGCTGCTACTAAATATACTACTGAATGTCTTACAACGTTCACAGTTTTTCAGTCGTAGACATAGCGGTTTGTATTGTCTAAATTAGACAATACAAACCGCTATGTCCCTGCGTTTAAAAAGTAAAGGATAAAAAATGTTTTTTGTGGACTATCCCTAAGAGATAGACATATACCATTGGAGACGTTTTTTAAGACCTTTTTAAGGTGTACAATACTGTAGTAAATTATTTTGATCTATCTGCGTTTGCAATGTAAGCGCCCAGAATGTGTTTATTTACGACATCACTTTAGAAAACTCTAAAATTGCACTCTTTGGGTATCGATTTTAAAGAGTATTGTTGTTCAATGATAAAAAAATAAAAGTCGTAAGACGAAAATTCATTTATACCCGTAACGAGATGTGGAACTTGTACCAACAGGTTGTTTCACGCTCACCTCAGAGTATGAGATGAAAAATAAACATAAGTTGAAGCATGTAAAATTCAGTAATGTTTGTTCAGATTTTAACAAGTGGTTTGGTCATGATTTTCATATTTAATTTTTTATTTTAATGAAGATAATCTTTCTGGATTATTCTCTAATTACCCGATTATGGCAAAGTAAAAATGTTATCATTATTTTTCTTCACATACTGTTGTATTTTTGTGTTTCGTTTTTATATCATCATACATTGTTTGATCTTTCGTGGCTCGTTTACATTTCTACTATTAACTATTTGTCGACCGTGGCTTCGCTCGATTTGGTTGTCATATATCCTTGCTTGGAGTTCAAATTTGCTTCATAGGTATACCAAATTTCATCGAATTCGATTCAGTGATTTCGTCTTGAAAGAACCATAAACACACAGACAGAGTTCCTTTCGCAGTTACAATATTAGTAACGATGAAATTAATTAAATACGTTTGTCGCCGTAAGGTGAAATACGTGCGGACAAATATTATTATTAGGATTCAAGCAATACTATTAAGACATTATTCATTTGTAATAAAGATTTTTTTTATGTTATAAATTGGAGTACGAGCAAATAGGCCACCCTATTGTAAGTGGTCACTGTAAGAAATATTAACCATTCCTTACATCACCAATTATGCGCCACCAACCTTGGGAACTAAGATGTTATGTCCCTTGTGCCTGTAATTAAACTGGCTCACTCACCCTTCAAACTGAAACACAACAATACTGAGTACTGCTGTTTTGCGGTAGAATATCTGATGAGTGGGTTGTATCTATCACCACACCACCAAGTAAATCTTTCCAATTACCAGCTGAATTTGAAAAAAAATACTCGTGCGTCACAGGACACCCAACAGAATTGATAACTTAAACTAATCTAAGTTAATCGTCTGGAGAAAGAGAAAAGAAAGCCCACCAGATTGGCGCCGTAACGCGTTACGTAACGAAGTGAATTACCCTCCCATAAGAAGTTATCACTTCTAAAACATTTTTTAAAAGGGTAACTTGAGGACGGTTTAGAGGCAATTGAACATAAAATAACATTTTATCCCACAGAAACCACGCTAGTAGCTAGTACGTAGATAACATATGTTGTATAGTAATTTTATGACGACCTCCGTGGTCGAGTAGTGTGTACACCGGTTTTAATGGGTACGTCACTTCGAGGCCCCGGGATCGATCCCCGGCCGAGTCGATGTAGAAAAAGTTCATTAGTTTTCTATGTTATCTTGGGTCTGGGTGTTTGTGGTACCGTCGCTACTTCTGATTTTCATATCACAAGTGCTTTAGCTACTTACATTGGGATCAGAGTAATGTATGTGATGTTGTCCAATATGTAATATATTTATATACAAGATTTTAAATTAACATGGTAACATATATATCTATATATATATATATATATATATATATATGGTGTATGGTGGTGAAGAAAAAAAAATAAAAAATAAAATAAAAACAGAGAGCATAGAGCATAGAGAGCATAGAGAGCATAGTTATGAATTTTACCTACTCGCTTAAAATAGTAACCCTGAATTTGGTCATGACGTTGTGACTGGCTATGACATTGTATGTATGTTAAGACTTAAGTACGTTCATCTTTTCCCTTATAGCTCTTAAGCTACTCCTCGTATTCCGGCAAATGAGGTGTCGTTATACTTTCCGAGCTAGACTCTAAGTTCCGCGTAGTATAAAGGCTATGTGATATGTTTAAGAAAATTACATATATGATAAAAAGCGTATAGCTAATATTTGTTGAATTCGGGGCACGACATATATTTAAACAATGTATTTGATTGACGTCATTTTGTATTTGAAATTGTGGAAAAGAGCAATAGCTGAGTTTCCCGTCGATTCTTCTTTGTTTAATTTATATTTTAAAACCGTGGTCGCCTTGGCTTAGTTTTAATCCTGTAAAATTTCATTTCAAAAGCCTTGAATCTTGGAATGAAACATATTTTGATTTTGATTTAATTCAAAATTGTGGATGTGACATAAATATATTGCAATACACCAAAACTAAGAAATATATTTAATTATATTAATTCACAGATATCGTAAATGTTATATACCATGTATGTCAACGATTGTCGTGCTTTCATATACATATTTATGTTTTTTAAATATATGAGCCGAGATGGCCCAGTGGTTAGAACGCGTGCATCTTAACCGATGATTTCGGGTTCAAACCCAGGCAGGCACCACTGAATTTTCATGTGCTTAATTTGTCTTTATAATTCATCTCTTGCTCGGCGGTGAAGGAAAACATCGTGAGGAAACCTGCATGTGTCTAATTTTAACGAAATTCTGCCACATGTATATTCCGCCAACCCGTATTGGAGCAGCTTGGTGGAATATGCTCCAAACCTGTTCCTCAAAGGGAGAGGAGGCCTTTAGCCCAGCAGTGGGAAAATTTACAGGCTGCTAATGCTAATGCTAATGCTAAATATATGAAGTATTACTTGAATTAAATATTGAATTAAATTTATATCTTGTAATTGAAAAAGGAAAAGTATTAATAAACTAAACCACGGAGAAATGTAAGTTATTTTCGTAGCATCCCTTTTCGTAGGCTTTCGTAACCTACCCTTTATTAATATCGCAATAAAAGTAACTCTATTTGTCTGCAATCTGAGCACGACTAAACGCTGACCCAATTCTACTGAAATATGAAACTGAGGTACCTTATTAGGACTGCTGCATAATAATTACAGTTTACGCGGGAATATAATAGCTTGTTTATTATAATAATAATAGAGATGGTCAAGTACTTAGAACGTGAATCATGCGTTGACTGCGGGTTCGAAGGAACAAAACTAAATTTTCAGATGCTTATTTTTTTCTTTTTCTTGTGCTCATGAAGGAAAACATCGTCAGAAAGCCTTCATGAAAGTCACACTTGTGTATCCACTAAACTATATAAAAACAGCGTAAGAATAAGCTAATTGTCTCATCAAAAAGACATATACAGCCTGTTAATTTTATTTCCTTAATTTTTTATCGCAACGGTGAGAGCAAGCGATAAAGATAAGAGGTTTATAAAAAACCATTTAGACTTTTGTGATTACATAGAATTTATGAAATTGTTTTGTGTATTCCTTGTACGAAGTTGTTTTACACGGCTTACAGTAACTGTGAGCCGATATCTTCACATAAGGAAAAAGCGCCATGCTTGCAAGAGAGAGAGAGAGAGATCACTCTATCTCTTTCTATTTATTAAATACCATTCAATATAATCCATGTAATTTCGTTTTAATCAGTTGTCCCACGATACATCTCGTTTTTGTTATTTGCTAAAATGTTCTTTATAAGACTAGCACAGTTGAATTTCTCTGTAATTGTATCTGCTTATATAAACAATACCCTACTGCCTGACTATAAAGGCAAACATACATATATACTATTAGACAAGAGGACTTGCGTTCTGGAGGAAACCTTTGTTGGTCACAACATTGGTCAACAAAGATTGGCCAATGGTGATGATGAAAGTGTGTATTATGAAAAGGTTTTGCGTTAATATGATTTTAAGAGTGCAGTATTCCTTCTGTTTCTAACTATATTCTATATATGACTTGTTTCCGCCCATATTTTTGCCCTCGTTTTCAAGCACTAGGTACATCATTTCCATTACTGTACCTAAGGTCTATGCTAAATTTTGTAATGATTAGTTAAGTAGCAAAGACGAGAAAGCATAACAAACAAATAAATGATAACCGTTTTAAACCCAAGCAAGCACTACTCAATTTAAAAGTGCTTAATTTGTGTTTATAATTCATTTCAAACTCGGTTGTGAATCTACCAAGCCGTTTTAAGCAACATGGTAGAATAAGCTAAAACGTTTCCAGTCTTAACCCAGCAGTGTGTATTTACGAGCGTTACTTTACTTTTAATTGTAGTATGTATAAATAGCCTATGTACATGATGTAGGTATGTATAACTGTTCAGTGTTTTAATTTTTTAAAATTCGGTGCAAAGACGAAAGTATAATTAAAGAAAAAATATAAAGGAAGGCAAGGATTATATATATCTAAAGCAGTTGATTGCGTGCAACATAAAAGACTAGTCAGCTACGTGAGTACGGTATTAAATAAGCTGTATTTAATCATCTGATTTACTATCTGAGAAATTGAATCCAATATTAAGCTTGATATCGTTATTAGAAATAATACTTGGTAGTACGGGTGAGGTCAGAATACAAATTACATTTTGGAAGCATTTACAATACTTTAGAATACATATATAATAATTCTGACAATGATAATAATTATGATCGATATTTGACACATTTATGTACATGGATTAGTACATGTACACGCACACAATAACACAATAACACAAATATTATAGTACAATCAAAATTGTACTCTGCAAGTCCATGTAGTTCATCTATAAAGTACCTACTCTACATATTTAAGGCCTATTATATATTTCGTATATATATTCCTTTTAGTGATATGTCGACTAGCTTCCTCCATACCAGTCTGTACGAAAACTCATACATACGAAAAAGACGAAGAACTGAGGCTGGTGGTAACCAGTTACCACCGAATGGCCCTGTTCACCGTCTATTACTAAATTCATATTCTGATGGTACGGGAATTCGATTCAATCTGCTAGAGATAAGACTAAGGATCACTGTAATCCCTTTGTAAGGCACGGGAGAGTGAAACTATCATTTTAAGAATAAGAATTCTTATACAACGTAATAACTTTTATTGACTCAACATGGGAACGTCCAAGCTTACAAGTAGACCAATCAAACAATCGTAATATTGTAGTATTAATCTCTCGATATTGTTTCAATTGATCGTTTGTTCATTAATCGTTTTACCGACAGCCTCTTGAGATTTTGTCATAAGTTTACAAGCGGTATTTGTTATGTAATATATACATTAACCCTTTTCTACAGCTTGCGTTAGAAGCTTGTGTTTTAAGGAGGGGTAAATAGAAATACAGAATTATTCTTAAAAAAAAACCCGCCGTGCACAAGTCCGTGCAAATATTGTCGCATTCTTTTATTGTTCATTCTTAGAGTTCAATTCGAAGATGATCCAATACAACCAGAGATGTTAAGATCAACAGTTTTAATTGCAGGTCTGGTAAGAGAATACACAGTTCTTTCAGGATCTACAGGATTATAAGCAAACTTCATAATATCAAGTATCTAAATTCAATCAACTAGTACTAGCAATGTAATATTACATAACAACATTTTTAGCTAATAACCTATAAAAAAACAATAAAAGTTCGTTTATGTTATTTGTTGCAATAAAACGCAACACTAATTAAAAAATCACAAAGAATAACGAAACTCATTCAGCTTAAATCTTTGGCAACGCAAAGACGACACAAGTTGCGTTTGTGAGAAAGTAGAGTACCGTTTCAGTCTTTACACTCAACTGAAACGCTTAATTACGCAAACTGGTTTGTATAACCAAAAACGCAAAGTGATTTCAGCGTTTAGACGAACTTTTACGCTTTGGGTTTTGTAAACGTCTAACTTTGGATAGTTTTCAATTCAGGAAACTCCCAATTGTATAATTTAGTAGAGCACCTTCGAATCGCTGGTAACTCGACTAATAAATTCTCTAGACACTTGTTTTGTTATTTAATTAGTAAAGGTAGACAAATCTTTCCAGATTTAAATTGATTGGTACATAGAGCCTGGTTTCGTTTGGTGGTAGAGCTGTGCGCAAGTCCGTCTGGGTACATTACTCATCATATATTCTACTGGTAAACAGCATATTGTTGTGTTCCGGTTTGAATGATAAGTCAGCTAGTGTAACTACAGGCACAAGGGATATAATATATTAGTTCGCAAGGTTACACACTGATAAAATAATAATGTAACTATAAATAATAATAAATACATATATTTTATATTATATAAAGTAAAGTAGTTAAAGGATTTAAATGAATATAAAGCAAATACTGCGCAATGGCTTTATCTTTATCAGCGATCTCTGCAAGGCGACTTCTTTTCAGAGTGCTCTTACAAATTACGATTTAACATGAGATAGAGAGAAAGAGAGGAAAAGGTCGCCTGGAGGGGGTAAAACGCTTTTTCCTCATGTGATGATATCATTTACTTTACAGTAAGCCGCGTAAAACAACTTCGTTTCAATAAAATATTAACAATATACTTAATTCCATATTTAAATTAATAAATAATTATGAAATCAATCAATCGTCAATGCGTTACTAATCTTGGGAACTAAAATGTTATAAACAACCCTTATTGAGCTGGCTCACTCACCCTTCAAACTGGTATACAACAATATTAAGTGTTGGTACTTCGAGGTGGGATATGTGATGGTAAACAAGATTTGAAGGAACACAATAAGCAAATATAACGCTTCTATCTTTATTTAATAAAGATTTTATCTTTGTCTTTGACTACCACAAAATACAAAGCCCTACCACCGATTAATTCTGAAATTTATCTATAAATTCAGCAGTACGAATTACAAGAGGCATTCGATAGTGTGAAATTCGTGGTAGAGGAATTACTGTATAATTGCATGTAACCGAAGAGCACCCAAAGTTTTTCATCGCTCCGGGTGTGCAATGTTAAAAGGATATCAGAGCCGAGAAAATAGAATCACTCACCCACTCCGTGAACAAAAAAAACTTTTACCATTAAAAATACTTTTACCGGGTCTTTGATAAAATGAAAAATGCGCAAACTACCAAAATCGATATACAAAGTTTTGGGTTTGGTTGGGTTAAGGTAAAGGTTTACGAAAGTGGTTGAATATTGCATACATAACGCGAAAAGGACATGCAAATTAGCCACCAAACTGACTTTTTTCTTTGTTGTGATGTTATCGAATTTACGTAGTCTAAGTAAGAAGTGAATATAAAAAGAAATCTGAGTTTCTTTCGCCGGTTCTTCTCAGGTCCGATGTATTAATTTCCGATCCGGTGGTAGATTTTTGACTATCAATAAGCAAGTGCAACGCTTGTATATCGAATAAAGATTTTTGATTTTGACTTTGACATATAAATATAAAAAAAAAAATATAATAAATGAATAGTATCAAATAATTTTCAAAATCAAGGCTTTGTATATGACGTTTCGTGTCTATGCTATTGACCATTGAAGAGTTCCCTTATTTGGAGCCAATCTTGCGGGTAGAATCAGGTCATGTTATCGGAACTGACCTTTGGCTTTAATTCGGTTTGCAAGATTTGACCAAAACAAACTAACAAAAAAACTTTGCCCCACTACTGGGCTAAGACCTTTTCGAGGTTCATTGTGGTTCGGTGGATATACGTGGTAGAGTCTCATCCACCACACTCAGATTTAATAACGATTTATTTCTGAACCGCCGAGCACGAGATAAATTGCAAAAAAAATAAAGAATATAATTAATTTACTATAAAGTAAATAACACTGGATAAAGCCTATGATAAAAGTCACGACTAAAACTATTGGGAGGCTTTTTCTCGCAACCTACAAAAATATAAACACAATTGGATATTTGTGACTGATGAAAGATATCGTTCGATTTCGCGCAAGTACGACTTTGTCCGCCCAATAAACATTATAAGATTTTTCTTTCATATTATTAGAATGACACTAAAATCAAATACGTTTTTTGAAAGCAAAATAATTAATTTTTTGAATCATATATTTTATATAAAAAAAGAAATGTTTATGCTCAATATTTATACACAAAGTTTCAATTATTGTGTCATCTTTCGGTCGCGATGGCGTTGAATGTACAAAGTAATGTAATAAGATTATGATCGTGTCATAGGCTCTAAACTTAATTTATTGACGACTTTATTACGTTACAAAAACTTTTAGTAGTTTAAATAGAATATGGTTGTTCTCTCAGATTAATCGATATGTCAGTATCTTCAAGTATATGACTGAGGCATAGAAATTTATTCATGGTCCTTCGAGCCGGATCATTATTAATTGACAACCAAAAGTTGTTCAAGGATAAGAGTTTATTTTAAAATTCTGTCATGAAATACGTAAATGTTACGTTTAGATGCTCATAATTTTCAATGACAACCGGCTTGGGAACAGACGCGACGTTTGACATTACCGTCGTCGTTAACTATTGATAAAATGCTATCCGTTTTATAGCAACAACGTTACAATAATCTTTTTATTTTATGATAATGTTTATTGTCTGAATTTTTATACTATTCAAGAAAAAATGTTACCAAAAATTTTGATTTTATCAATATATAAAATGGATATTAGTTTCTGTTGACATTATTAGACTGAATATTAAGAAAATTGCAGAAATATGTCTTTTTTACGAAGAACAGTTTTTAGGTTTTTTATAACTCGCTGCTGAATGGCGCTAAGGCGCTAACTATACTATTTATGTAACATATACATAAACAGAACAACGTCGATATGTTTTGCAAATATATTTAAAATAAAAGTAGCCTAAACATTCTTATCAAAAAATATTGGCGATTTTGTTAAAAGTTTTTTTTAAGTTGCACTTTTAATGTTACTTCGCTGAGCTAAGGTTTCTTCCCCCCTTTTGATGCAATAATTTTGGTTCTTATTTCAACACGCGTCTTCAATGTTAGTTGGAACTTCCACGTGTAGCAGATTTTTATCCGATATATTTCATTTTACCTCCGATGTTTTCCTTCACTAGCGAGCAGAAAATGTTCTATGAACATAAATCAATTACATGAAAGTTCAGATGCATTTCCTGAGTCTGAATCAAGAGTCCTCTAATAAGATACATCTCGGCTCAATGTTTCTCTAATTACTTTTTTGAACAAATTAAGTGAAGCTAATTTCTATGAAATGCATGTGAATGCAAACGCACTATAAGAATATCTAGGCTAAATAATAAACTCACTGTTTAAATTATACAAATGAATTGTATACATTTCAAAAGGCCAAGGGTTAGCGGTTTATTGGTGGTGTGGTTTGAAGCTATTTAATGGATTTTATTAACATTTTAGCGCTTAAAATTGCAACACAATTACGCTTCAAAAACATTAAATCTTTGTGGTTTTAAACTTACTTTAGCCAGTAATTTTAACAATTAGTTTGTGGTAATAGTTGTTTTCTAGTTGATTGTACATCACTGCAGATCAAGGTCCCAAGTTAAGTTTATAAACTGCTTAACTTACTTTATAATCTCACGTTATTATTTTAAAATTAAAACATGGTCGCTGTGGATTCCTGGCTGTGGCCTCCTGAAAAGCGCTTCGTTGGTTATGGGGATGATATCTCCTCCTTTTGTTCTTAAATTGCTACGAATCTGATGGAATGCACAGTGCACCTGCCTTTAATAGTTCATATCGTAGCTGTCTTGCCTTTGTGAATGATCGTCGCAGCTAAAATTCAGGATGTTTTATTTTATTTTACCTTTCTATGAAGGCCCGGTGGCAAGGTACTTACAAGACGTGAATCTCAACCTAACCGATGATTCTAAATTCAAAACCTGGGCGAGCACCACTGAATTAGTGTGGTTTATTTGTATTTATAATTTATCTCGTGCTCGGTGGTGAAGGAAAACATAACCAAGAAACCTGTGATACATGGTGGATAAAAATCTACCACGTTATCCATTAACTCGTATTGGATCAGCTGGAGTAGGCTACAAACCTTTTCTTCACAAGGGAGAGGAGGCGTTTGCCACGTTTAAAGTTCTATGATTGACTTCTTTCTTTTAACACATTTTTGATGAACTCGGTTTCAGCCATGTTTGTAGAGGTAGGTAGGATTGGTCAATAATTTCACGATGACTTGAAATTTAAAATAAAATTTTATTATTTAAGCACATGTTTTAGATGAAGTTTGAAAAGTTTTCGAACGCTTCTGTGGCACAGAACATTTCGCATGTTAATTTTATTTCATAGAAATATGTTAAAAAATAAACCACAATAAATTTAGATATTCACGTTAAATATATTTTTTACAAACGGTAAAATTTTAAAAACAACTTTTTAAAATGCCATTTATATGCTTCATTCAAATTTGAAACCCGGTGAAATGGAATTTATTAAAACTATCCAAGTCAACGTCTCGATCCGTTTGTGGCTGAAAATTTCGTTGGTAACGTCTTAAGTCATTGGGAATTCAACGAGGTCAAGCAGATTCACTTGTAAATATCCCACAGTTTCCAGCTAAAATTACACTAAAAGGCAAAAAATAATATTAAACTAAGAATAGTGGGTCTCCTGCAAACTGCGCGTTTATTGAAAAGATTTAAAAAAAAATCGAGCCTATATATGACAGGTTTTATTTAGATTTAATTTCATTGTAAGCTGCAAGTCACTCATCTATATTTTGCGCGGAAATAATTAAACTTGTTTAAATGAAAATTTTTATTTCAAATAGTATACATTAGTTGAGTTTGAATTGGTTTTTGTCGAAAACAACGGAGTTTGTTTCACCGGTCCTTCTCAGGTCGAGGTATTGTCTTTTCCGAACCGGTAGTAGTTTTAAATTTAACAATCTATGTGTGAGTGGTATTTAATTCTATATTTAATAAAGGATTTCGATTTGATTTGATTCTATAACGTATATAAATAACTTCAAACAGCTCAAAAAAAAATAGTTGTCAACTTTCCATAGCAGAGCTTAGTCCAGTGAAGGCTTGGAGTTTATTCCACCACCCTGTCTGACTGCATCCGTATTGACTTAATAGATACACATGTGTCAGATTTTCAACTAAAACACATAGGTTTCGGGTTAAGATTTGCGTGTTTTAGCCTCTAGGCTTTTTTAATTATGCTAATTATAAAATAATGCATGTTGTCTGCCTAAAATCAAAAAGCCTGTTGAAATATTTTTAAAAAGCAAGACTAAACTGAACCCAACTTCTTAAGCAGACACACTTAATGGAAGCACTTAGAATTTTCCAAGAATGTACATTCCGGGAAAATAGTTTGGTACTTAGGCAATCTTAAAATTTAGCTTGTGACGCTGTCTGGAATCAAAAACAGGCATTATTAAAATAACATCAAATCAAATTATTAATAACATGCAAAAACAGATAGCACCTAGGTTGAGAAACGAATACAGTAGATAATAAAAAAGAAGTTTTTTTTAAATAAGTAGCCGGGTGAGCAATTGGGCCACTTGATGGTAAGTGGTCAACACCGCTCATAGACAATGCTGCTGTAAGACACATTAACGATTCCTTATATAACCAATGTGCCACCAACCTAGGGAACTAAGATGTTTTGAAGGCACGCTAGGCGGCCCGACCGTCAGGGCGTCACGGTAGCATGCGCAAGCGATCCCGTGGTGCCCGCCGAAAGACGGAGAGAGTACCGCTGGTTATTTAGTGGGTAAGCCCGGCGTACCTGGGCGCACTCGGCGTCCAGGGTTCCGGAGAGTCTCACACACCCCCCCTCTTTCAATCAGCGATCCCCATTAAAAAAAAAAGGGAACTAAGATGTTATGTCCCTTGTGTTTGCAGTATTACTGGCACTTCAAACTGGAACACAAATATACCGAGTATTACTGTTTGACGGTATAATATCTGATGAGCGGGTGGTATCCACATAAAGGGACTTGCGCAAGCCCTACCACCAAGTAGGAATTAATAAAGTAATTTAGATAATAGTTAGTATCGTCGTTCCATAAGAGTTGTAATGAGTGTACTAAAATGTTACGACCGTCACACAATCACGCGGTATTACTTTGCTGCAATACAATTACAACGAAACCACTTACCTGAATAACTTTGGTAATTTACTTTTATCACCAGAACAGTATCTCTAATGAAATTCTCGAAATCGTTTAAGACGTTTGTGTTGTTTGTGTGATTCAGAAAGCAGTTGCTCTAGAGATGATTTGGTTATATTCGTTTCATTCAAATTACGGTTTTATTCAGTAGTTTAATAAAATATATGTAATTTATGTAGACCACGTTAAATCTTTTATGTAATTCAAATTTATATTTTAATTTTTGATCGTAATTAATTAAGCATTTATATTGACAGGATCAATCAAAGTTTGTAAATAAATGTAAAATTGTAGAAGGCAGTTATTTTAGAATATTAAATAATTATTAATGAATAAGGCATATTATAGGATAATAACATTAGCATCATTAGCAGCCTGTAAATTTCCCACTGCTGGGATCCTCCTCTCCCTTTTGAGAAGAAGTTTTGGAGCATATTCCACCACACTGCTCCAATGCGGGTTGGTGGAATACACACGTGGTAGAATTTCGTTGAAAATAGACATATGCAGGTTTCTAACGATGTTTTCCTTCACCGGCGAGCACGAGATGAAATATAAACATAAATTAAGCACATGAAATCAGTGGTGCCTGCCTGGGCTTGAACCCGAAATCATCGGTTAAGATGCACGCGTTCTAACCACTGGGCCATCTCGGTTGGAGTAGGATAATAAAGATAAATTAAATAGAATGATTTGTATGTGAGTTTGTTTATCTGTTTTCTAAGCTGTTGTATCTTATAATCTCAAGGGAACATCATGAAAAACTAACTTGGTCGTAGGTCACTGCAAGCCCGACCACTTACTCATCAGATATTCTACCAAACAGCAGTACTGAGTATTGTTGAGTTTTGGTTTGAAGTATACGTGAGCCGGTCTAACTACGAGCATATAATAACTTAGTTCCCAATTTTGGTGGCGCATTGGCGATGTAAGGAATGGTTAATACTTCTTACAGCGCCAATGCCAATGGGCGGAAGTAAGGACTTAATATCAGGTGGCCTATTTGCTAGTCTGCCTACCTATAACATAAATGATAATAATAAACAATAATTTTACACATACATAGGGTTAAAGTTATCACTTGCCCTTGCACGAGAATATGATAAAATAACCAAGTGATAGTTTGCGTCGTCATGTAGGTATTTGAGAAATAAACTATTGAGTTTCTTGCCGTTTCTAGAATCTACATTCAGAATCGATAGTAGCTTACATTAAAAATTCACGTATGAAATAAGTCAAGTGCTTATAAAATTCTATATGATTAAAATATATTTAGATTTAATTCGATTCAAATTTTGAGATTTAACATTTTTACATCCGGCTACTACATACGCTATTCTTAAAAAGTTTAGCTACGTATTATTGACATAAAAGAAGTACATACTTGTAAGTATTCCCGCCAAACGTACTGAAATTAATAAAGTCTAAATAGGTTTCTTAACATATTCAAATAACAATTCCGAACAATAATTTTTCTTTTCAACTGATCAACAAAGTCTTATCGACGCGAAATTTGATTTCTGCTTACACAAAAGAAATAAAAATAATGATTCAATTAAATTATCTTTTCCTTCTCGAATAAAAAATAAACTTCGTATTACAATGGAGTATCCTCACACGTGTACGAGATTCCTCGCAGTTCAGATATGTGTAATTTTCGTAAACAATATCCGGTAGCAATACAGCTCCCACGCGCCATATCAAGGGCGACGAGTCAAGCCGTTCTGTAGGAATAAACTCGAAATTCACTGCAGAATACGATCGTGAAATTTCAGTAAGTGTTATGCGTCATTGACTTTTTTATATAGAATACGTCGAGCTAAGATGTTATGTCCTTTGTGCCTGTAGTTACGCTGACTCACAACAAATAATTATACTAGGATTTGCTGCTTTGCGGTAACGTAAAGTAAAAAGTGAATATCCATATATATATAAATGTCTATATATAAGGATATTCACTCGGATATAATTTATAAAGAAATTCTTCGTATTTTCTAAAGTGTATATCAAAGTGTCGTTTGTTATCGTGCGTTGCCTATAGAACAATTTCCAAATTAGAAATTTAAAAAATTCAACCTTCTTAACATAATTTCAACCCCAATTCAATACTCTTAAGGGATTAATTTTCAAACACAGAAGCACTATGACTTATATCCGTATTTGTAACTTTAATCGATGATAAAATTCCATACAAACATTCATCCTCAATTTAACCTACTTAGGCGTTGAAGTCCTTCTTGACACTCATTTTACATAAAGAAAGCAGTTTCCATAAATAGTTCCCATGCAAAATTTTAATCTTTTAAACCCACTGGTTTTCATTGTTTCAGTCAATAAATTCAAATCATAATTTTATCAAGTGGATGTCATTAGCATTCGAAACATTTCGAATTTGGAGCAACGTTGCAAGAAATGTTTAAAAGATTTAACAACCCGTCTTATTGCTCCCACAAATGACAGGAAACTGGTCCATTTTTCACTTACGAAACCGAAATTGCGATTCAAGGGGGAAGTGCTACTAGCATTCTTGCCACTTTTCAAGCCCGACGTGATTTATATATAAAGTATTATTTCTCTATATGGTCTGTATTAAGTTAGTTATTTTATCTGTATCATCCATTCTAATATTATGAATCTGTCAAGATTGGTTCTTTGCACGCGTCACTTCCGAATTAAAAAAAAAACTTCATTGGATAGCTGTAACTTCACGCCCACGCGGGTATAACGTTGAATTAAATAAAGTGTATTGTTATATTTATAGAATTTTTTCAAATGTCAAATCATAGCTCTTTTGTAAAATTCAATAAAATTGTACTGATTTATGGATTAACGTGACTGTGAATTGATTTATATAACTGTTATTAATGAGGAAGAGAAAATTTACTCAATATACTATCGATTACGATCTATTGAACTTAAACTAGAAGTTAAATTAAATTATAAGCGATTAAAAAGTATCAACTAAACTATAGACGAGTGACTTCATTCGGATGACATGAGATATTTAATAAAAAAATGAAGCCATGGAACCGACCTCAATACCATTTACAGGGTGTTATATAACATCCAGAGACCCTTTGAAAGGCACGTACGTACTATAAAGTTATTAAAATGTTAGAGAATACTAAAAAGAAAAATATGATAAAATAAATGGCAATGACAGAAGTATTTTTATTTAAATACAATTTCATAATAAATCAAGCGTGGCAGTAAGCAGCGAGGCGATACATCCTCTCTTTGTGAAGCCTCGGCAAGTACTAATTTATATTCCACTAAATATAGTTTCCGCGCGATATTTCATGTTGAAATTGATGCATTTTAAATTATTTTTAGAATCAGACTAATTTGTTTTATTTAATTTAAATAAACGGTAGACATTTTCTGTACACTCTTTCTTGGTGGTAGGGCTTTGAGCTAGCCCATCTTGGTAGATACCAACCACCCATTAGATATTCTACCGCTAAACAACAGTATTCAGTATTGTTGTATTCCGGTTTGTATGGTGAGTGAGCCAGTGTAATTACAGGCACAAGGGACATAACATCTCAGTTCCTGAAAGAATGGTTAATATTTCATACCGCGTCATTGTCTATTGGCGGTGGTGACCACTTACCATCAGGTGGCCCATATGCTCGTCCGCCAACCACAACATTTATATATATATATATATATTTTTTTTTTTTTTAAGCAAATATAGCTTTAAATTGAGGAGTCAATAGCGCAATGGTTTTATGGTCGCCTAGCAATGTCGTCCTAGAATCGATACTGTTCCCTTGGGCTATTCTCGTTGCCACTCCTTACATAAGCTTCGAGCTTAATTAAAGGGGTAAATATTAGTAATTCCTTATAATGGGGCATTGTTATTATTATTTAAAGGAATATTGTAATATAATTTAAGTGGATGAACAATGTTGTATATTATATTAAGAAAATATCTTAAAGAGCATTTAATGCGAAATCTATTATATAAGTATAATATATATTATGTATTTGGTTATTTGTATTTTCTAGACAGTTGTAATATTAATTTATTATGTTAGTATATAATATGGATTATCAACAAAATACCTTTATCGATAAAAATCTAATAAACCCTTTTAACAACAACTTGACACCTGCTTAAGCATTATTTAGTGCCATGTACTTTATCCTCAAGTGCCCCGGCCATCAAAGTATCACATTTTAGTAAAAACAAATGGCAACTATAAATAAAAGACGAATAAAATCGTAATGTTCAGAAATATCATTCAGAATTTAACGTCCTTTGTCGTCGGAGAGAATCGAAAAGCTTTCTCGCCCGACCGATTACAGCTATGAAATTTTTACACCTTATATACGAATAAATCTTTAAACGGGCACATAAGTAACTACACTCAAACATTTATAATATTCAAATGTGATAGATATTAGCATGAGTAAAAGTTTGAAATACATTGCGTTTGTTATGTTAGCTATGAATTATTTATTATACCTACAATCGTACAATATTTATACAACTTTTTTCTTGTTTTATGAAGGTAGAGAGACTAACAAACTCAGAATATTTACCAATCTTGTGAGGTAAGCTGTTACGACTCCTGTAGTTACATCAGATCACTCACTCTATAAATCGAAACACAACAATATTGGTATATCTGTTTGGTTGCAGAATACCAATATTGTTGTGTTTCGATTTATAGAGTGTGGTACCTATGCAGCCTGGCTTAAACAACTTACCACCCAGTAAAATAATTTATTATATATTTTTGAATGAAACCTCTGTGAATAAAATTAGAGTAATTTCAAAGCCAAATTTAAAAAAAAAAAGAAAAATGATTAATAGAAGATACGCCAAAAATGATAATTAGACAGGTTTTAATTTTATAATTTTATTTAATTTCATATATTATATTCGGAAATTAACAAAGACACTTTCTTAAAATTTCAAATAGATTAGCTTAAAACATTAATTCCTTTTTATAATGGAAATAATAAATTTACTTTTGTTATATCAATATCACATAAATAATTATATGAAGAGTCCTAATTTAAGCTTGAAAGACAGACAAAAGTGTATTTAAAATATTATTACAGATAAAATATAATAAAATTCATACGACGTTTTTCTACGTCTATTTAAGCAAATAGAATTGGAGCTTTATTTACATTTCTATTGATATTTATATTTAATTTTATAAAAATAAACAATAAAATACATCTTTTTCTCGTTTCCATAATTCCAATAGACACACGTTTTAATGCTTTGAGCCAATATAGCATTAAAATGTGTCCTTATGTAGTAAATTCGTTACAAGGAGTGTTTTTCTGGAGGCTCATTGTTAGTATGTAATGACGTCATTTATAAATCTCGAGAAGATAGCTTTCTCTGTCGATCGTGCTGTTGACATATCCCGTGTGGAATTCCAACTATTCATTAAAGTGCGTCTACCGGAATGTCTTTTGTGATTGCGAAATGCTTGTAAAGTAATTAAAACTGTGACTAGTAACCGTTAATAATGTTAATTGTTTTAATTACATTTTATTTTGGATTTATTGTATTATTTTTTTGTATAAAAATATATTTTTTCAGAAATTATTATTATTAGAAATGAAAACGTAAATTTTATTACTATAATCTTGAATAAACGTAGAAAAAAAATCGTATGAATTTTATTATTTATTAGGCAGCAAGGAAACCGTAATTCAACGTTTTTTTAGAATTTGTTAAAGCGGTATTCATAAACTTTATAAATCACTATGCATTTATGTTAAACGTATTTGTATGAATAATAAAATTCTAAATTCCCAATTTAAAATCAAAGCTACGTTGTTTATAATTAAGACTGTTTGTGGGAAACCCAATAAGCAATACCCGTGTATCGACATGTACGCATATGTGGGCTATTAATGGTTAAGTCGGAATTAGGAGGGATAAACGTATTTAATGAAATTAAGGTCGTTTTATTCAATTTTATTAACGATATCAATTCCCATTCTTCAAATATACATATATATATATTACAAGATGAACCTGCGGTTTTACCCGCGTCAAATTTCTGAAATTTTACTTATAGCACACACACGGTCTCCCATTTCAACCCCGCGAGGGGTGAATTTGTAAAATAGCCTATGTCTTTCCGGGGGACGTAAATATCTCCATACCAAATTTCATCAAAATCGGTTTAGCGGTTTAAGCGTGACGAGGAACATATAGTATTAGTATAGATCTAAAATATTTTGATGTAATGATATTCTATTAAGTTTTTTTATTTTATATCTAAAAATATGTGTTATTTAACGCTGTTAAACATACTATAGTTAAATTTTAATTTAACATTGCAACCGATTAATGGATGGTCCGTGAACAACTAGCTCCTAGCGATCCTAACGATACTGCAAGAAACTAAATTTTACAAGTAAAACTATTAGGTGACACTGATAACCATATCAATTGAATCATTCCATAGTGCTTTACAAAATAAATAGCGAATCTTGACATCGCGATGTGGAAATGTCTACGATTATCTAGTATTCATTAGTTAAAATATATCATGTATATATTTTAATAATTGCGTGTAAAGTCTGTGTACGATTATGTCGACACTATCATTTAACAGATCGACAGTCATTCATTTTTACTTTATAATATATATCTTTAGAGAAATATTGATTGATTTATTTTAAAAAATAATGTAATTAAGTTAATGCCATTTGCATGTGACTTTAAAGATCAAAATTAAAATGAAAAGTTTCGTAAATAAATACAATAAGTACAAATTTATTACATTCGTAATTTGTCACCATACTGCGAGGACACAGTTAATATCTATACTACTACGTATGAAATGGCATATAGCAAGAGCACTTACCCGCCCAGAGCTCTAACTCGTTTCTCTAGACTGCGCCCAATTACTGAAGGACGTCCGTTATCAGTTAGTAAAGGAACCAGGGAATGCCATCCACACTCATATGATTTTAATTTCAAATACGAAGGCGGGTTCGTGGTAAGTGGTCCACTACCTAGAGATGTTAATCGTCTCTTATATTGTTAATGCACCTGAACTATGGTAAACTAAGATCCCTTATGTACGTAGTTACACTGGCTCACCCTTTAAGCCGGAACACAACAATACTAAGTATTGATGAATGGGTGGTACTCACAAAGGCCTATCAACAACATTTTTTTCTTAGAAATACATTATATTAATAAAAAATAATATTACACACACTACATGAGACACACACATATATGCCTACATATATACACAGATTTAAATAATATTTATAGTTTACATTCATATTGACAATCACAACACGCGTCATGTTAAATTTAAAAATCAATACCTTTTGTAAATTGTTTTATTTTTTATTTTTATTATTAACAATGACAAGGTCCAGGTGAGCCTTATCTTTCCTATCTGTCGAATAAATGTAACTTATATATTTTTTTTAAAACGAATGATCGTCGAATTTCTACCATTGAGCGACCACTAGTAAGTATTTAACGATATAACCTTTATTTATAGCGAATGGTATAATCCAGATTTATTTTACTATACGGTCATAGATTTCGTTTTATAGGTACGTCACTATGTTAAGAGAAGGGGGGTACTCTTTTATTCTGGAAGTGGGGTGAAGGTACAATAGTGTTAACAATGTTTCGTGATCTAGATTCGTATTATGTAAGAAAAGAGTGTCTTTAAAGGTAACATTAGACGTCCGTATAGAAATAGAGCCACTTAGCACGTGTTCTAACCGTGAGGCTTAACCGATGATTGTGAGTTGAAACCCGAGCAAGCACTACGGAATTGTTCATGTGTTTAATTTATGTTTATCATTTATCTCATGTTCAGGAGTGAAACATCTGCTACGGTACAAATCTGCTACGTATATACGTAGCGCCAGCGTAGCAGTAGCGTAGCGGTAGCGTTCAATGCGATGCGATGGTCCAAAACTTCTCCTGAAAGATGGAGAAGGCCTAACAATGGGATATTTATCTGTTACTTTAGTACTTTTATTATATACAATCTTACTGCAACTTTAGTACGACATAGATTTATACCACGAGATAATCCATAATTACTTCTTCAAAGTAGAACCACTGTATCGAGTCAATCAAAATTATTACGTTTCCTTTTAAGAAATTTTAATGTTGCAGGTAGGAGTATGGGACAGGCAGTATTATACACTCGCCTTAAAAACACGTAATTGGTTCTGTGTCTGGTATTGGTTCTGTATCTCTCTCCCTCTCTTTCGTAGTTTCCAGTATTATTTGACAATGAGAGTAAGAAAATAGAGCGCACCCTTGTGAAATGTGATGTATTAGCTGAAATTGGCCGACATTGCAACACTAAAATAACAGTGCTCAACACGACACTAGCGTAAGTGTTATGTTTCTAAATATATATGTATATGGTTATACGTATATATTTAACCACACTAGACTTAATGTGTGTTGTGCTTGGATAAAAATGTTTATAAGTGGGTCAGCGAGCATGATATAAAAAAGGTGGATTAGTCAACAATTTGCTCGAAGATCTTGTGGGAATTAGGTTCCCGTTTCATAATTTAAAATCTGAATAATAAACTAGATGTTACATTTTTAACCGTTTGTTTAGGATTGTAAACATAATATATTTGATTCATTAAATTTAAGTAAACATTTTGTATATTATTTATGCTACTCTGTATTATATGCTCTTACGTATTATAACGATTACAGGGTTATTTGTTTTGAGAAAACGATCAGTAATAACCAATTCTATTTTTTTTATAAATTGTTAAGGAATTTTATTTGTGTGCCAGGATTTTTTTAAAAATGTTTTTTTATATTTTATTATAAATAGGGAAATAAATAATGGCCTGTTAACCCTTGTCTTTTTGTCCCAATATTTTCGCTTAATTTCTTTAACTGGTTCTCCTTAAGTGTAGGGTATTTCATTTCGGATTAATAATAGATATGTGACAAGCCCAGTGGTTAGAACGCGTACATCTTAACCGATGATTTCGGGTTCAACTCAGGTAAGCACCACTGAATTTTCATATGCTTAATTTGTGTTTATAATTTATCTCGTGCTCGACGGTGAAGGAAAATATCGTGAGGAAACCTGCATGTGTCTAATTTCAACGAAATTCTGCCACATTTGTATTCCATCAACCCGCATTGGAGCAGCTTGGTGGAATATACTCCAAAAACCTTCTCCTCAAAGGAAGAGGAGGCCTTAGTCCAGCAGTAGGAAATTTTCAGGCTGTTAATGTATGTAATGTAAAATAGATATGTGAAAAAAAATTGTTGAAGAACTTTGCGCATACACGTCTGTATATCATATAATACAAGTTACTCATCATTTATCTTATAAAGTATGACTAATGTTTTTTGTACATAATTTATACAAAAGAAATAAATGTGTTATATTATTATTTTTATTGCATTTTACAATAATTACCAAAAAAAATCATTTAATTATAATATTATTTATATACATTTATTTGAAATTACATCATGTAATTATTCCATTTTTATCTGAGCTTGAACCCTCTTCAGATGAAGGTCATCACCAAAGGAGCAAATCAATATCGGCTTTATTATTAATCACACAAAGAGAATACCTAATCGCAGAGGATTATGTTTCGTAAATTATTTCAAAGCCAATAAACGTCTAAACCAGTGGTCGGCTAATACATATCCAAGAGCAGTTTAACGAAAACCGGTTTCCTAATCAAAAGACCGAAGCGCACCCCTTTGCCCTCTCGAGACCATAAATTATAGTGTAGACTATAATGTAATGGGAACCGCCATTACATTTAATTAAAGCCGTGAAGTCCCATAAGAACTGTGATTCGTTAAGGGGTAGAGTTATTCTATGGGGGTTGTACAATATTAAAGTTCATTTTTACTCAATTATTTTACAACGAATTGCTAACTTTAATTGTTTTTAATAAGTAAGAAAATTCTGCCACATATGTGCTCACCAACCCGCATTGAGGCAGCGTTGTGGAATAAGCTCCAAAACCTTCTCCTCAAAAAGAGAGGAGGCCTTAGCCAAGCAGTAAGACATTTGGAGGATGTTACTAAGTTAGGATGTTTATTTTTAATTGATAAATTCTTATGGGTGGGTATACCGCTTCGTTACGTAACGCGTTACGGCTCCAGTAAATTTTTGATAGATAGAACTAGTGATTGCGGCAAAGTAAAATTTCAATATGAAAAAGTTCAACTTATATTAGTTGACCGAGACGCACACGTATTTTTTTATTATATTTTATAATAATGCTGTTGTTTTAAATATTTATGTGATTTTCGTAACGACCACCACATTTAGATTCGGCAGGGGCTTTTTTCTCTTACGAGTGACCCCAATTTAGGTTTTTCCATGCTGACTTGATTGGCGCATACATTAGACCATCGGAGATCATGTAGCGACATATTTTTGACGTTCATCAATCAAAAAACTTTTTCGTTGTTTTCTCGTGACCTAATTATGGATATAATACAAATAATGAATCTATTATACGTGCGTGTTTTTACAATGAAGACTAGTGATGCTATATTGGATAAGTATATGCGCGTTTTTCTTTGTTCTTTCTCTCCACATCTAAGAAGACTAGATAAGGGACGTCCACTTTCCTCTTCAATTCTTCTTAGTCTTTAGTATTTTTCGGGCTGTTACTGTCTTCACAGATAATATCAATATGTTTTTGTTCTTATTATTGTTCTAACACTTAGTTCAAGCCCTGGGTCATACGAGCATTAAACTAATTTCTTATTTTTTCAGCTCTTTATTACTTTGACCCACCGTATGTAAATATACAAATGCCTCTTTCAAAATAACATACATAAATCATTAAATGTAATCCATTAGCTTTGATTGAGATTAAAGGTAAGATACGCTGAATTATATACTTGGAAAAGGTTTCAATAAAGAAATAGCTACGCTTACTCAAAGTAAAAAGGTTCTATCTAAATTTTTCAAAAGATGATTGATGTTTGCGTAGATTTTTTTATAAAATAAAAAGGATATATATAAATATATATTTAAAAGCGTCAAGTTTTACAAAGATTAAAAAGTATATTCTTCTTCGTAATATTATCGTTAAGATAAAATATATATTAATCTATTTAATAAGTGAACATATATAGTGAATATGATTTATATAAGTTCATAAATATTATTAAAGATTACGCCATAAACGATTTCACATGCTAAAAAAGTAAGACTGTCTCGACATAATAAATTTTTACCTATAATATTATTATCTTGTATTTTTCTTAAAATTCAGTATATGTAATAAAGTATAGATAGGTTAAGCTCGAGATGAATTATAAGCTGAAATTAGACATAAAACTCAGCTGAGCTCGCTCGAATTTGAAGCCGTGACCATCGTTTAAGATCCAGATGTGTTATCGACTGAACCGATCAAGGTTTTATTTTAATAATATCTAACAATTCGTCATCATCATATTCACCAGTCTTAAAAGGTCATATAAAATGTTTAACTTAAAATATCGTCAACGTTGCTAAACATTACAATGTATAGAATTCAATTGTAAGAATCGTTAGAGTATCCAATACTTATGATCTTTTGAGATTGCGTCGAGTGGCATTTGTTACAAGCCTAGATAGCAACGGAGCGAAACGTACGCATGCTGAAGTAGATCCTTGATCTAATAATGTACCATTCCGTCCAATAGCTAAAGGAAAATCGTAAAACAAATACAGTAGCAATTTTCCGAAGTCGTCCATGTTCATAGTGAATGATGCGACCTTTCCCTTGTCAGGTTCCGATTGAAATACTGTCATATAGGGCTCTGGTTGATTAAAATGGTTAGCAGTACAAACCGTAGTGACTCAACTTATTTCTTTCCTTACACGAATCGCGTTCGTTGTAACACGATATTTTTATAGTATTGGAAAATAATTTTGGTTCCACACTTGCTTTTATCGACGCGGTTATTAACCTGACTTGCTGTTTCCGAAGAGAATTGTATGTGTAAGAGTATTGCTATACGAAATAAATATTTCAATTACATAAATAAAAATAAATACTTTTTGATAATGAATTTCGTTCCATTTTTTTCATGAAATCTAAAATAATGAAAATAAAATAACATGTAAACAATCCTTGCATAAAACGACAACGGTGGGTCAGATACTCTGCGGTCAAAAAGTGGACTGGCCACATGGGTAGATCCAAGTTTATCTACTGTAAAAAATACGAGTGATTTGTATTGTATCTTTATAGGATGAGTGAGCTAGTGTGAACAGATAAATGAAATTTTAGATTCCTAAGTGGGCAGCACATAAGCGGTGTGTATAGTATCTTCCAATCACAAGAGGACAAAAACCAAATAAACAACATTTAACATAAAATTGACGCGATATCGGTCGAGAGCTTGAATAATGATATTTACTATGCATTTGTCGACGAAGCTGTTATTTGATCTTTGGAAGTAAAGTTAAAGTTGATATAAGCAGGTAAATTTGTGTTGTATTATAAATAAAGGCACATTAATCAAGAACTCTTAGTAGTACACAATATAGCTGAGCTATTAGCGAATACGTGGAATGCATGGAATACGTTAATCAAACCTTTGTTTATCTTTATTCCTTCTTTAATTGGAATAGGAATATACAAAAGGTTATGTTGGTATTAATAACTAATAATGTAAATACTACTATTTCTAACTTGTAGTAGTGTGCGTAAATAAGCCCTTACCTATACACACTGGTATCTATATATATGAATTTGAAACGATATTAATGTTATTTGGGTATATTATGCATGTACAAGCAGTAATTACATCTGCAACTGAAATACTGTTTAGCTGCATTAGGGTGGTTTCAAACCGGGGGCATTCGCCTGTAATGTAACAATCTAAGATTACATTTTGGGCATTATGTTACAGTAACCTCACTGACTGGCGAGCATTCGCTTGTAATATAACAATCAACGATTCACTCGCAGTCGAGTCAGTTGGTTTTATAATTTCGGATTAATTATATCATAACAGTATTGCATAGTTATTCACAAACTTATGTAATGTTGGCGAATGCTCTCGGTAAGGAACCGGCCTTAAGAAGATATACGTCGTTGACTTTGCTCGATTGGGCATTACCGATAAGTGTGTCTTCAGGAGTCTGTTTATATAACGTCTTGTTTCTCACAGAGTTGGCGACAGGTGGGTTGTGTCACGATGTGTGTGTATCGATTACGTTAAAAATCCTGTAAAAATAAGCCGAAGGTTCTCTTAGTATTGCGTTACTTATTATCTGGCAATTTAAATAAATAATTCTTGTGATAGATAGTTCAAAAAAAAGGTAATAATAACAAATTTAGAAAGTACTTTGTTTACATGTTTAATTTTAATTATATCTAATTGTTTTTCATTATTTTTGAAGAAATGTAAAGAAAAAGTAAAGTAGCAGCCTATAAATATCCCACGGCTGAGCTAAAGACTTCACTTCTATTGATGAAACGGTTTGAAGTTGATTCCACCACATTGCTCCAATGTGGGTTGGTGGAAACTCATATGGTACAATTAAATTGTACTCAAACACCGAGCAAGAGATGAATTATAAACACAAATAAAGCATATGAACATTTAGTAGTGGTGGTGGTAGGTTTGAACCGGAAATCTGGCTTCTCCGCTCCAAATTTATAGTCGTAACAATTACTGAGTCAAAAGGAATCAATAAAACTTAAATAAACCCATTTCACGTACATACATTCACGCCTTAAGTCGTTTGCATAACACAAAGAGACACTAAACTTACATTACATACATACATTAGCAGCCTGTAAATTTCTCACTGTTGGGCTAAGGCTTCCTCTCCCTTTGAGAAGGTTTAAACTATATTCCACCACGCTGCTCCAATGCGGGTTGGTAGAATAAACAAATGGCACATAAAAATTCAGTGTTGCCTGCCTGGGTTTGACAACGAAATCATCGGTTAAGATGCACGCGTTCTAACCACTGGGCCATCTCGGCTCTATGCATTTTCAATAAAATCACAATTCGTTCATTTATTATTATAGTTCAAAGCTCGAATAATAAGATAGTAAGTAAACTAACGAAAACCTTCAAGATGCCGGAATCATTTTTATCGCGGTAATCCCATTGTATCTCACGTCACTATCATTCTTCGGTACACGACCTATCTCTAAGCGAAATGTCATTTCGATACGTGCCTCAGTTGCTTGAATGAAGGAAAAATCAACTAATATAATTTATTATATTCAAATGTAATACCATTTATAAGAAAAGAAGACCAACCAATTTGTTATGACAATATAAATAATTGATGCTTAATTCAATACAATATATTAAACTAGTTGATGCCTGCGGCTTATCTTGTGTTTTTGGGGTGTCGTGTATTGGGCAAAAAGTAGTTGGTGTTTAAGTTTACTATATACCAAATTTCAACAGTTCAGTGGTTTTGCTTTAAAAGCGTAACAGACAGAGTTACTTTCGCATTTATAATATTAGTACAGAATTTTTCGTAGGTGTGGAAAATTATAACACGAATTGTATTACTTTGTAAGAATACCTTTTCTATTTTATTTCTAATTAGCTGCTCCGCGTGATATCACCTGCGTTAATCGTTACTTCAACCCACAGAGTCGTAATGTTATATATGTATATTATAAAACAAATATCTAAAACGAAATAAAAGTGTCAATTCGCCGGAATCCGTTTCGTTTGATCCTTCCCTACTTACCATATTTAGTGTTGCTAACTCAAATCTTCGTTTTTCTCTCTTCTATAATATAAATTAAATTTATTTTAATCGTTTAGTGAATTATCGGATATATAGTATATCGGAATATGAGATGTTATTAACTAATTAGTTTACTACAGGCACAAGGGACATCTATATATATTATTATATTCAAACACGGTTGACACACATTCCTTGGGTTGACAGTTGGGTTTACTTAGTTACTTTGAAGTCAAGTAAAAACTAAATCGTGTTGTGGTTAAAGGGGATAATTTATGATGTTTAATAATAACATGTTTTTGCAATTACAATCCATAAATCTAAGAACTATTCAACTGTGAGTCAGTTTCTCTTTCTTCTTTAGCTGTTTTATGAAATATAGCTTCACTAGTTGTCCCCTGTGACTTCGATCGTAATTTAAGGGTCCGTTATATGTGATAGATGTAAAAAAGTTGCCAATATCCGTCTTTAGGGCTCAAAATTTCTCCATACCAAATTTTATTAAATTTGATTGAGTCTTTCCTTGGCCCTGAAAGCGAAAGGACAGAGTTACTTTCTCTATTATAATATTAGTATAGATACTACGAAAATATGATGCTATCCTTACAAAATGTGGAAGTACTTACGGGAAGCTTAGGGGAAGCAAATTGGATAAGTTAAGCTATAATGTGGAGTAAAGGTTCGTCACGCATATCGGTAATTCATAGTGTACAATTATATTTAATCATAATGTTAATGTCCCTCTGCTGAGCAATACAGAGCTTACTCCACCACGCTGCTTCAATTTAGGTTGGTTATCCATCATGTGTCACGATGTTTTCCTTCACCGCCGATCTCGAGATGAATTATAAATACAAATTAAACACATGACAGTGATATTTGCCCCAGTTTTTGATCTCAGAATCATCGATAGGGATTTACGTCCTGAAACCACTGGATCATAACGGCTAACCTAAAAAAATCTAAATCAAAATTTACTTCAAGTATGCTCTTACAAGCACTTTCAAATCGTCATTTAACAAACTATATTAAGTGAAACTACCACTACTTATACATATTCATAGATCATAATTGAGCATTGTACTGGATGTGATATTTTTATTATGATATATTATTGATCCAATCAAAACAAAAAAATGCGGTTACAGAACGTCCGTCCGATGTGGAAAATCAGAAGAGATGATTATGGAAAGTATTTATGATTAAATAAAAACATAGAGCTTCGTTATAAAATAAATATTAATTTACAAATACACGCTCAACGAGAGTAAACAGTATCAACTGACAATATTGAGTTATGTGGTGTATACATTTGCTTGTAAGCTGTTTTTCCCGTATGTATTTTCTAAGAAGACTGTTGTTTTTATTTACAATATATTAAGGTAATAAGGAAATGATTTTAAAATTAGGCCTGCAATGTGAATCTTAGATTGGGCCGATAAGACTAATTGTGTGTTTACTATCAGGAAATCATCGGTAGTCCTTCGGAGTTGGGAAGGTGGTATCGTTAAACTGCCGCTAGTCGTTTCGAGAAGCCATCCCAAAAGGGTATCATAGTAAGGTAATAAATCCAACTGTATACACGAAAAAATCCACAATATTACAGATATTCAAACAATTCCAACGTCTCAAGCTTTGGGTCATTG
Source organism: Vanessa atalanta (assembly GCF_905147765.1). Lineage (NCBI taxonomy): Eukaryota > Metazoa > Arthropoda > Insecta > Lepidoptera > Nymphalidae > Vanessa > Vanessa atalanta. Next base: position 12,010,787 of record NC_061880.1, on the reverse strand, counting down.
TCAGATTTCCATGTTTAATATAAATATTACTCTACTAATGTAAATACTCCTTAATACGTAGTTGTTTCCTAACAACGGCTTGGTACATTATCATCAAGCGACACCTCTTGAAAAGGCATTATGTTGCGTAGGCAGATTTGAAATGGAACCCTCTATCCGTAGTGGCAAGCTCCATTCATTCACGCTTGACGGTTGAAAAGGATTTTAGTCACAATGGCAATACAAATTGTATTTTCTGATGTTTTTACGCCTTCAAATTTATTGATGTGAGACATTGTTGATTTTCACCACTGGTTAGGCGTTTCGTATAACTGGTTATTGCTGTTTCGGTTTGAATAGTGAGTGAGTCAGTGTAATTATAGCTAACACACACACATACACACTAGGGATGTATCACTTATTTATTTGTCATCATTATAATGAAATCTTTCGTTTAAATTACGATAAAATCCATAATTTAAAACTAAATATATTTTAGTTTCCACTTTTTAGTATTCCAGAGTTTTAATTTTAGGTATATACTATAATAGTCCAAAAGATTAAACTTGCGACTGGAATATTGCTAGAAATAACGAACACCGATGGGCCTTTAAGGCTTTAATAAAAAAATAGGTAGATTCTTTTAGAAAAAATGCCCATCCGGTTCAGGTATTTTGGCGAAGTGGATTCATAGCAAACGGAGCGAAGATGTATTTTCAATCACGGAGCTAAAAGTTAGAATGCTCGATATGGAATTTTTGTTATGGGTATGTCCATATTGATTTTTCGTGAAATGAAATGGATCCTGTATGTCAACGCAAGGGTCATCTGTCGGGTCTTTTGTTTTTTTTTTTTTTTACTGTGTACAATTGGTAAATTTACGTACAATGTTAGCACTATAAGGAACATTCACCATTTCTTACATCACCAATAGGTTTCCAGCCTTGGAAATAAATATATTATATAATTTGTACGTGGCAATTGCCTTCGATCACCCTTCACACTCAAACTCAATGATACCAAGTATTGCTGTTTGGCGGTAGAATCATATATTCTACCGCCAAACAGCAATACTTGGTATCGAGAAGTACAGAATTAGTAAATCCTGACACTCAATTTCATATTTATTACTAAACCCAAAAGATCTTTAGATATTATATTCGTTTTAAAGTATTTTCATAATACATAGGTCGCTAGAGCGGCCAATAAAGCTATGTCTATATTAATTTATATTTAATAAAAATAGCAACAACATTACACTGGCTTACTGATTGGCAAGAATCTCACTTACATACTTACACTTAATAACTAATGTGCATCCTGAGACGGCGTACCGCGCACGCGGATCTGCCAGCATAATGCAATCGATCGTGTGCGCGTCCGCTCGTAGTCCAAAACATTTCGAATATTTGGTACGTACGTGGCGGATTAAGTGTTCGAGATCCGCTGTCAATCAGGACGCACACTATGACATGAGAAGAACTGGAGAAAAAAAGGTGGATTATATAAAATATCCCAATCATTGATGCTTAAAATATAATTCTTAACATCGAATATTTTTTACGTTTTCGTTTTCGAACGTTTCATAAATTATATGAAACGTTCTGGAACGTTCGGGATCATTACATTCGTAGGGTATTGACATCCAAGACACATATATTTCATTATAAAAATAACCACAGTGTCTTCAAACAATAAAATTCCTTACTAAACGAATTATTTGAAACAAGCGTAACCTTTAAATCAGACACGTTCACAAAATAATTTTATATAAAGTAAGAAGGGGAAATTTGCTCATGAAAACAATTCACAAAACGCTTACCAAGGTTGTAAAGAATTAGACACCAATTTTGTGACGTACGTGTACGAATGAAACGCTGATCGTATTAATAATTTAAAACAAAGTTAAACTCGTTGTCGCGTAAATAAATAATAACCGCGTTCTTTTATGGCAAAACCGTGTCCACGATTCTAAAAGCCCTTTTATGTGCTGTAACATTAAGTACAATATGTCGGACGACGCGGATTTATGGCGGTATGTCCTTATTGCTATCGTGATTAATGAAGATGGGTCTGAACTGAGAATAATGTTCACCTATTGGTACAAAGCATATTCTCTGCGAAATACCAAAACATTAAATATATATGTTAATATATATATATATATATGTTAATAAATATATGTGTTCATTAAGTTGCCGCTCTCATTATTTTTCTTATATTTGTCGAATATATTTCTTGATGTAAAATAGTTTGAGGTAAATTAATATTATAAGAATTTTATATTAAAAATCAAACCATCAAATCTTTTATAGGATAGTTAGGATGGGCAAATGTTTCATATGTTGATAATTGGTGATAACTGCCATTGACATTGGCGCTGTAAGAAATATTAACTATTATTTACATCATTACCAATTAGCTTCCAACCTTCCAACCTTGGGAACTGAGATGTTACTTTTCTTGTCGTTGTGGTATTTTGCCTCACTCACCCTTTAAACCGGAATACAAAAATGCCAAGTATTGTTTGGCGGTAATATATGTGATGAGTGGGTCGTGTCTACCCAGGCGTACTTGCACACCCATATTTAAAGCAACATATCCTTTAAAATTATGAAAATATTTTTAAAATCATGATGTTTTTAAATATTTGTTTACAAGGGCCAATTCACATTTGAAAGTTGGTAAAATGTTCCACAGTATTATGCTCCAGAATATTATTAAATATGTTTTTGTAAACTACATCTAGTAGAAAGTGTTTGATTTTATGAACGGTATTGGACTATTTATTCATTTGTGTAAGTTGTAAAATTTCATATATTTTTGTTTGTTACGCTTTATGCCTTAACTCTAAACCGATCATCATAAAATTTACCTTATATATAGATAGGCGGGCTATGCCGTGAGAATAAACTAGTATTGCTGTTGATCAAAAACACTATCCACTCCTGCTTTCAACCTTTACCTAATCAGAAAATTTAAGATGCATTAGCAGCCCGTAAATGTCCCACTGCTGGGATAAAGGCCTCCTCTCCCTTTGAGGAGAAGGTTTTGGAGCATATTCCACCACGCTGCTCCAATGCGGGTTGGCGGAATACACATGTGGCAGAATTTCGTTGAAATTAGACACATGCAATGTGTCTGATGTGCAAGTGCCTGCCTGGGTTTGAACTCGAAATCATCGGTTAAGATGCACGCGTTCTAACCACTGGGCCATCTCGGCTCAGTGGTTAGAACGCGTGCATCATCAATCAATCATCAATTTAAGATGAAAGAAAGAAAATTTGAAAAATATATTTAAAAAAAATAAGGTTATTTATCCTCGCGAGTCATATATAATTACAATAATATGAAACTTAATTTATTTTCACCGATAAAAATAATCGGATTAACTCAACGTAATGTACAAACGTAAAAGTTTTATTTTAAAAATAAAGCGTACTTTTGTCAGCGCTCATGCACTGCAAAGTACTGACATCAAAACAAAATGAGCTCCAACTCAAGCCCTTACTAACAGCCATCGAAGGGCCCTCGATCTTCTTCGTGGCACCATTATTAGATCAGATTGTTCGTCAAAAGTGCTGACACTTTAATTAAATTAATTATTATTTAACAAAAAGAACAAAGAAAGAACGCGCCGTTTCGCACTACCGGGAAATTTTCATTCTCTTTTGATTTAAATTTGTATTGGCTTTTGATGCTTCACTTTAATGTTCCGTCCGCTCCGTTTACCCTTTGTTTTACAATCTGAGGATAAAACAATTCGATGTAAATTAAAATCGATTCTCAAAAAATATTTTTACGAACTAATTACATAATTGTTAATCTGGTTATTTGGAAAGAGCAACTATGCGAATTTCTTGGCGTCTATTCTAAAGTTGACATGAATAAAATACATTTGATTTAATTACTTACTAATCTATAACGGTTACGATTCTATTCCGTTCGTTCTTTGACCAAACCACAATAGTGTTCGATTGCGCTTCGATTCGGTTGCAATAAAGTGTCAATTCGTTAGAACAATTTGCTATACATTATTTGTTGCTTTGTGAAGCCAAATTTTGTACGCGATAAAATAAAATGAAGGAAGAACTTACGTCATGAAAAGAAAATTAAATGAGTTTTTATATTCTCTGATAAATCCAGGATTTAACCGCGAATTTTTATTTAATATGATTTTGCGACAGAGCTGAAGAATATGTCGTAGTCACGTGCTAACCATGAGCTCCACACCATACGATGTTGACTGCACGAATGTTTAAAGTGTTCCATTTTGATGATTCATGGTCTTTAGTGATCAATGGTGAAACAAATATTATATTTCTAATATTATATCTTCTAGAGATAGTGTATTTTTTTCATTTGTTTTTCTATGTGTGTGTGTGTATGTACTTATTAAATATTGAAACAGATTGTCTTTGTAAAATAAAATATTTTCGCCAAGACTTAAATTTCCCACGAAGTAACTCTTGCGACTAGCTTGGCAATCGTGCGGTCAGCGTAGCTGAGCAGATTCAACTAATTGAATGTCTGAGCGTTAAGATTTAGCTCGTAAACAATTTAAGTTTATAGAGACATATGGAGAATTTAATACCACCCACTTGTCAAATATTCTACTGCCAAAAAGTAGTACTCAATATTGTTGTGTTCCTGTGGTGAGTGCGGTCTTAGTTTCCAAGTTTGGTGGTTCATTGACCATTTAATAAATGGTTAGTATAACTAACAGCATTGTTGTCTATAGGCGGTGGTGATCACTTATCATCGGCCTATTTTCTCGACCGTCTACCTCTATGATATAAAACATACATTTAACAAACTATATTTTATGTAAATAAAGCTTAACTTGTTCTACGAGATAACCGCAGATGGAGATAGACAGAAATAGACCCCTCAAGGGTTAATTTAGGTCAGTTTTTCTTGAGTGACGTCGTGCAAGACCATTATAAACATTTCAAGAAAATTCATATTCCTGATTCATATTCATTTTATAGTTACTTTAAATGTATGTGAATAAATTATGAGATACGATATTCTTTAAATTGATGGAAGCTGTATAAGATATATCCGTAGATATATAGAAAATTTATTTTATAAGCTAGTACTAGATATATTTAGAGACAAACAATAATATATTTAAACACTTATTTTATGACTTACTACTGATAATGATGATGTCGACCTGACTAATTTATCGCACGGGGGAGGGGGGAGGAGGCCAATTTAAAGTAAGACTAGGCAATTACGCAGGACATATTGTAATTTCCAAGTGTATGCACTCTCTATTCCGTCACTTTTATAATCCAAATGGACGGCGAATCTGTCTCGACCGGCAAGAGTTTTGGCCCAGGAGTAACGTATTTGCTTTCCGAGACTCGATCTAGGGTTTGAACCCAGGAAGGATCATTTGGACCAACGAGGCAGTGCTACTACTAATACTCATATAAAATTAAGTGAATTTATACAAGGCTTGTTTTTTCGAAAATAATTATCACCCTGAACAGTTACTATATAAACAACATTACTTTGAACGGCCTTGTTTCAGTTTCAAGGGTAAGTGAGCCAATGTATGGAGCACAGAGCTCATAACGTTTTATTAACGTACACTAGAAATATATTGACGGTGTAAGGAATAGGTTCTTTTCCACAGTGCCAACGTGGGACCACTTGACATCAGACCCATTTGACCGTCATCTTGTTTAAGGATGAAATCTAAATTGTTTACCAAGACAAAGTTAATTGCTAAAATAATATACTTATGTATATAACATTGTACATTTCAGTACGAAGAGTGGTCATTTACCAGTATTAAACACTACTAGTTCCGAATAGTACTATCATGATAAGTTGAAAAATTCAAATTTGCACAAAGAACGACTGCGTCGTATTTTGTATATGCTCATATAATGAGTGTACTGCTTTAGCGAAGTACATAATAAACTTATTCTGTAAATGTACCTTTTAGTTCACAAATAATAAAAAAAGTTCTATATACATATATGTAACCATAAACTAAGAAACAGTAAGTATTTATCTATTTCGCGAGATTGTGAACTATCGAATTATTGTGAACCGCAGCATAGTAACGTAAAGTAACAGATTTTATACGTCCCACGCGTGGGCTAAAGTCACCTCTCCTTTCAAGGAGATGGACCGATTATCTGAAGAACGTAATATAAGTAAGTATTATTATTTGACCATTTAAAGATTTCTTAGTGAAAAGCGAAACCGCAAAACACTGCTTAAAATTTAACGCATTGTTTTCCGTTTGATTGCAATATTAGAAAGCAAATTTCAGTTAGATTATTATAAACTCTAACCTCACCTAACCAGAAGTTTAAAAGGTATTGATTTTATATGTTTTCTCTTCTGTCAGTTTACATTCTCGCGGGATAGAATATATAATATAATGGAATTTACAACTTTACGATGATATACTGAGCCTAGGTGGATCAGTAGTTAATGATACCTTCAGCTGTAAAGGAAGCTATCTTAAGTAAATCTGCTTGTACCACCAACTCGCATTTAACCAGTGAGATGGAAAATAACCAATATTTATAGACATTTTTAGTCAATTTTTATTATCGATGGAATAACATATATATTTTTGATATTCAACCGGTTTATGTCATTCTTATGGGAAAAAGTATGTCAGAAGTCACTAGGTCAATCAAGTAGGTAGAATATTCAGGGCAAATGTCGACAATTCTTTTACGATTCGAGGTCGACAACTTGAGCTCTCTGCTGGCCACAATTTACCTCAAGTAGGTGTTATAATTTCCCTACTTTAGCATTTAGGTTACTATATAATATTAATAAGATATCCAAAAAGGTTATTAATGATTTCCTTATGAGTAAGAAAAATTATACTTAAGAGATTAAATAAAAATATTAGACCGAATTTTTATTTTTTAAATGCAAACCTTTAAAGTTTAATATAAAATACAATTCTGGTATAATAAAGGCGTTACCTTTAAATAATTCAAAGCAATGTATATTCAGATAATGGCCTTTCACGACAAGAAAAACTAAAGTGCATGTTTTTATAATAAGCTCAAATTTATAACGTGAAAACTCAATGTTCCGTTCGAACCCATAATTATCGGTCAAGTTTCGCGCTTTGTTCACGGTTTCGTAAACAGTAGTGGCCCATTAGTATTTGTTCAATATTGTTTGTAGAAGTAATAACAGGTATTCCAATCTACAAAGTACGCCCTTTGTCAACACAATACCAAATTGTTGAATAAAATCTTACATTTTAAACAATACGAAACAAGTGGAAACAGATATAACAAAAGCAATTGTTGACATCACTTTTTATGTAGATTTAGTGCATAAAAGTTTGAAAAGAGGAGAATTTGTAAAGAAAACGAAACTACAGCGATGATATAAATACAACACGTTTTAGGGATGTTTTTTTATCGTGGTAACAGTATTGTTGGCAATCTTCCTACGAGATATCTTATTTTGTTTTCCGAATATTAAATCATATATTCATTTGGATAAAATCCAAAATGTGAATATGGCACGTTGGAATCAGTGTTTCATGGAAAATGTAAGATTCACCAATTATCTAAAGAACGTAAAAATAAGTGTTATCATTTGTACACGTAAGCCTTGCTTTTAACTGAGAAATCTTCTATAATATCATTATTTTCTTGAGCAAAATTTTATACAGAATTTATTTTTATTTAAAGTAGGTTAGTTTATTAGTAGGTAGGGTAGTATTCAGATCATCAAATAGGCCGCCCTGACCCATTGACACCCTCTAGGAAATATTATCCATTCCTTACAATGTCAATGGACTACCAGCCTTCGAAACTTAGATGCCATCCAGTATATGTGTATACTGGATGGCATCTAAGTTTCAATCAAAATCAAAATATACTTTATTCAAGGAGTCTTTTAAAGTACTTTTGAATGGTCATTTAACAAACTATATTAAGTAAAGCTATCACCGGTTCGGAATGTAGAGATGAGATGATGTAGATGTCTACTGAGAAGAACCGGTAAGAAACTCAGTAGTTACTCTTTCAATCACAACAATACTAAGTTGCACTTATAGAAGTACTACGTAGATAATTGAGTGGTACCCTTCCAGGCTTACACAAAGCCCTACCAAGTAAATTTAATAGCTTACAAGCTAGCCACTAGAGCATTGGAATAATAAGTCGGCAACTAACCACAAATTAATGTAATAAGGAAAGTAGGCAGCTGAATTACTGCGGGTGCTTTAGATTGTTAGTTGCACAAATAAAATAAAAATACACAAATTGTAGACTGGGTCAACTGGTGAGAAACACGCAAACGAAAAGGAAATAATAATATGATGAATGTTTACTTCGTGCTTTTACGTTTTTATGCGCTAATGACATCTTGTAGTTGCTATAACTTGCGCGACTGTTTTATTTCATTAAATACCGTCATTCTGCTATTAAATACCAACAACCGACTTATTTACAAAACAAGTTGTAAACAAGTCGGTAAATGGAAATAAAAATATTGTTATAAGGGCACAACTGACATGAGAATATTTTCTTAATATTTGAAGTAAGTTGTACCTTTGTTTTAGCATGTCTCTTTTAATTTTATATCTTAAAAGCAAATAATATACAGGCTCGGCATAGCTTAGTGCGCTTGAAATAGATATTCAAGCCCACTAAGCTATGCCGCACAAATATGTGCGCAAATAGAAGTGCGAGATCATTTATCTGTTATCTGTAAAGAGGGTTAAGTAGGGTCGCCGTATCATCATAGTTTTATGATTATCTGTAAATATACACCTATTATAAAATAAAGTCCGCCCGTTGTTTGGCACGCGATTGAATTTATCGGAAAAAAATATGCCAACCAAGATATTTAATATGATCGTTTTATGTAGACCCTTATTAGGGTTCCGTATCCAAAGGGTCAAACTCAAACTCAAATTCCTTTATTCAATATAGAAGCATTATACTTACTTATTGATAGTCAAATTAAACACTGCCACCGGTTAGGAAAAAGAAACACCCTGACCTGAGAAGAACCGGCGAAAGAAACTCAGCGGGTCTTTTTTTTTGTTGGTACAACGGGACCCTTTTATTTAGTAAAAAAACTACGCTCTCCATCTGTCTGTCTATCTGATTGTCACAGGCTGTATGTAAATGTAAGCGTGATAGTTAGACAGTTGAAGACCGAAATAAAATAAATAATCAAGGGTGGTTCCCACAGATCAGATTGCCGTTTTTATAGATAATAATAGGACGCAACAATTCGTAATCGTATTCGCGAGTCCGACTCGTACTTGGCCGTTTTTTTTATTAGTCCAAAGCCGATTCTAAAGGCTAGTTGCTTTTATAATTCAATTAGTGCTCGACGGTAAATAAATATATCGTTCGGAAATCTGTGTATGTGTGCAAATGAAGTTCACACATTTGTTAATTTTTGCAGAGCAAAAATAATAAGTTTGATTACCACGCTCAAAATTTTCTCCTTGAAAAAATACACTTACACACACACAACATTCATAGTGATCAGTGAAGTCTATTCATTTAAACCTTCAAAGAGAGTTTATCGACATCAATTTTTATATATTTATAAGAACATAGATGCATGGATTTTACTGTACTAAATTGGAAAATCACACTGGAAAAGCGAGCCGTTTTCAAAATATGACAACGTAATTCGAATCGAATCGAAGCGGAAAATTAACAAGTCGCAGAGATAGTATTTGTAACAAAAAAATCATTTATTTGTTTTATAACGGATTAGGTGTCGATTTAAAATGAAATTTCATTGCAAATTTTGACACGGTAAATTGTTTATCAGTTTATTTTTAAACATGTTTTATCAATATATATATAAATAGCCTATAAATCAGGTGGTAGTTTGTTGTCCAAGCTAGTCTGGGTTGGTACCATCCACTATCACATAATTTACAGTTAACCAACAATATCAGTGTTGTGTTCCAATTTGAAAGGTGATTGAGCCTGTGTGATTGCAGGTACAAATATGTATGTCTTATGTTATATGTATATAAATCAGGTGGTAGGTTGTTGCGCAAGCTTATCTAGGTTGGTACCATCCACTATCACATAATTTACAGTCAAGCAACAATATCATTGTTGTGTTCCAATTTGCAAGGTGATTGGGCCAGTGTGATTGCAGGTACAAATATGTATGTCTTAGTTTCAAATGTTGGCGACGCATTGGCGATGATAAGAATGGTCGATATTACGGTGCCAAAGTCTATGGGTATTGGCAAATTTGTCCGCATTTCTTGGCGGACGCCTACATATATTATAGAAAATAAATAAGATGTAACAAAGTTGCTATCGATACATATGTATTACATAACAGACACAATTAAATAACAATATTTGTTAATATCTCTCAAGTGTCCCATTTGCTCGCCTGCCTACCTATACCATATAAGAAAAGACATTTAAATAATGTTACTAAAAGTCATATATAGGTAGGAAAAGGTCGGCAGCACATTTTTCCTTACGTGGTCATTTGTATCAGTTCACTTTACTGTAAGCCGCGTAACAGGACTTCGTAACAAAAATAAGATATATGCATAAATCTGAATATTTTGTTAGCTTGGCTTACGCTCCACCGCTTGTAAACCGAAGTCCTTCTCATTCTTTATCATCTCAAGGTTCTCGGTAGAATCTACATTCCGAACCTGTTTTACGAATAGCTTTAAAATTTATTCAATATAATATCTTGATACTTTAAAACTGCATTGATGAGCCTATTTGTATGTATATTTCAATAGAACTGTTCTGCTGTTGACACAAATTGACTGAGCGGTCAACCGATTAAAATACATCAACTAGTAACAGTTAGTTTCCAATGTTTTAAACGATGGTATTATTTATTTACAGCGTTAGTTCTATACTATGATCTGTACAGGTTATCTATATGTCAAATTAGATTACGATCAGTTCAATGTGACAACGTTACAATCAGAATCAAAAAATCAAAATCAAAATATACTTTATTCATGTAGGCTTTTACAAGCACTTTTGAATCGTCATTTAACAAACTATTTAAAGTAAAGCTACCACCGGTTCGGAATGTAGATTCTACCGAGAAGAACCGGCAAGAAACACAACTCTTTGTTACTCTTTTTCAATATACAATACAAAAAAATACAGTCATATTAGTTAAATAAAATTATATATGTATGTTATGTCTCCTGCCTGGAAGTCAACAAGCATTAACTCCACTTTTTTTTCATCATTATACTCTTGTATCGAATAATATGCCTTCTTTACCAATGTATGTAAATCTCTACCAATTTATGTTCATATTTCTAATAGAAGTCAAAAATTAACATGTCAAAAGCTTCGAATATACGTTAATTTAAACAAAGCAATAATGTTACTAAATTAAATATTCTAAGGCTATTTTTACGGGTAGCGTTACCGAACAAAATAACATTAATGCGATTTTTTATTAGTTCGTGTGAAATTAGTAGAAATTAAAGTGTAGGTATGGTTTTTTATTACTTGGTAAATAAAAACGAAAAGCTCGTAAATGTCACATTGCAGGGCAAAGAACTCCGTTTAAAGAGGTTTTAGATAAACCACTGCCGGTGGCCGAACGCCGAAACATGTAGATTACCACGATGTTAATCTTTGTCGTTAGCACGAGATGTATATAAAAAAGTAGGACCACGAAAATCTCATTGAATTGATTCAGACCCATGGCTTTTTTTTTGTTTTTTAAGCTGTTAGTTTTAAAGCAGTCGAAAGATATCGATAGAACTATTTAAACGGTGACAATGGTCAGTGTTCTGAAGCGTTATAATTTAATATATTTGTTAAACTAAAAAAGAAATAAGTTTACTATTATTTTCAAATAATTGTTTAGTGTTTTATAATGATTTAGTATTTAATAATAGGCACGTATTGGCGAAATATTTGTGACGATATGTTATTATTCTGGTTGATATATAACATAATATTTTTAACATTATTAAATAATTGAATCAGCCTTATGCCAATTTAGTTGAGGAAGAGTCGCAAGTCAATAATCTTATTTCCTTAGAGAATCGTGGTTCATGTCTTAATATAAATTGCGAAGAGTATACGAAGAGTTATTGATTCCCTTCTTAAGTTAATACGAATGTAATGATTAAAGATTTTTCTTTATATTAACGAAAGACAGACTGACAAATTAGGCGCGTAGGTACAGGCACAAGGGACATAATATCTTTGGTCCCAAGATTGGGGAGACATTGGTGATGTAAAGAATGGTTTCTTACAGCGAGATTGTCTATGGGTGCTACCTACATCATAAAAAAGGAGCGTTACTACCACAAATAGCGTTTTGGGCTATTGGTATAGCGTTCTTTTATTGAAATATCGTTTATTGCAGTGTGTACATTGGGTTGTAATTTTGTATAGAAAATCACAATTAGGTATTGACGTTAGAAATATGAACATCGGATCCCATATCATTTTCCACCGGTTTAATATTAATATGACATTAAAAGCGGGTACATATTGAGCACAGCGTAATTTGATTTTGATATTGGTCTAATTAAGAAGCACTCTATTTATGTACTTAAATAACAAAAATTAATTACATCTCAAATGCTCTGGGCTACCTCAATTATTAAGTAAAGAAAATTGCCTCATAAATGAACAGGGTTGTATGTAAATTGGTCCAATTAACTCGAAACCCTACGATAATTGTTACAGATTTTCAGCACACAGAAAAGGTCATTGGATTCAATCACGCAACAAAAATCACTTAAGCCGGGTTTCTTTTGAAATGACGTAATAAAAATATAAGAAAGTAACCAAAGTAAACCTTGTTTTATTTTCTTTGGTAGTTAGTATACAATGACTAATTGACTCCATATAAAACGTATACGAATTTACGAACGAGTATTCATATTGTCAAAAGATTAAACAGTGTACTTATAAATCTTCTATAAGAAGAAACTCTCCTCAAAACAAAAGCGTAAAATATCAGTATATACTACGTGAACTTGACTGAAAAAATAAAAAACACACGTATCAAAATGGCGTATCATTAATGTCCAACATCAAAATGGCGTAACTCGTTCGTAATCATTTCACGAGCGACATACGAAGTCTTTAGTACGAAGTCTGTAGTTACACCGGCTCACTCAAGAAAATCAGTAGTTACTCTTCTCAACCAATTACAACAACATACATTTTATAATTTAATACAAATAAAATACTTAGCCTACAAGCTTAATTATTTTACACATTTACTAGCTGAACCTGCGGCTTTACCACAAACCGCCAAATTTCAATTAACTTGCTTCAGCGGTTTTAGCGTGAAGAGGTAACAGACAGACTTTCAAATTTATAATATTACTATGGATGTAACAGAAAATACAAATTTCATTACAATGATTACAATTAATTTTCCCATCGCAATTTATTGAGAAAAATTCTTATGAATACTCAAATATCATAAAAATATATGTATAAATTAAGCATTCAGAATATATCACAAAAAAAAAATCAATGAAGACTACTAGAAATGTCTTATTTAAAGCTTGCGATTATATATCTAAGCTAGATAGCCTAGTGTCAAGAAAACGCGAATCTTAAATAAATATGGCAGGTTTAATCCCACGAAAGAACAACTGAATTTTCATGTTTTTAATTTGTGCTTGGTGGAGTAAGTTTTCCTAAAAAAGGATAAGACGCCCAAGCTCAGCTGTTGCTCCAGGGGCATGTATCTACAGCCTGTTTTTTACGATTGTTAGAATGAGTTTGCAACGCATCGGAGACAATCTTTATTCTAGTCATTCTAGTCATTTTTATTAATCTCTATTCTAGACATTTATAAAAAGAGAATAGAATTATTATACATTTTAAATAATCTTTTAAAAAAAATTACAAGATATATTTTGATGTATCGTTAAATATACATTATTAGTAATTAAGTAAATAGATTGGATTAAACTTCCTGTTATTTTGACGAATGAAATTGAACTTCAAAAAAGATCAAACAAAATCAATACACGCGGCAAAAGTTCCACTCAAACAATACACGTAGAAATTGGCACCCAAGGAGTTTCCTACACTAAAAGTCCACATATAAGAGATGGGAGTAGAATGAACGAACTTGTCAGAATGATCGAAATGAATGATAAAAGTTGTTCCATTTTTAAATATGAAAATTCAAATGGTTTTTACAATTTCCCTAGTAATAGTTCCATAAAACGAATACAGTGGTAGATAAATGTTCGTAATCAGTAGAATTTTTATAATTATGACTCAGGAATAAGTTCCTTAACAGTAGACAGTAACTTCGTTAATTAGACAGGTTTATTAAACCTTTTTTAAAGTTTTTTCCCCATTTATGTTTCATAGTTTTATTACTTAACTGGCTCTATCTGTCGCGGTTTTTCTTGCAAAAAGTTAAAAAGATAATATTACCACATTAACGTGCGAAGTTGTTTTAAAAAAGATAATCCTTGTATGCATATATATGATTCTACTGTATGTGTTTATATCTGTAAGGTATGGATTGATTTTGACGGTTTTGTGACTATTTGGGTAGCCCGGAGGTTTTTATTTAAAGCCCATAGGCCGCGATAATGGCTCGAATAATATGATTTTAATAAAATACAAAACGAGATGAATATAAGTTTGGTATGAAGTTGCTGAACAACTAGCTCACTAGATCCACAGGATCCACAGGATGATTCACAACACTAATGTTTTACTATTACAACTATTAGGTGCCACTGGTACCATGGTTAGTCAAAAATTTCCAAAGTGCTATATACAAACAAGTAGCGAATCTTGCCATCGCGATTTAGAATTGCCTACAATTTGACATAACGCCATCTAGTTTTCATAACATGAAATATATACATTAATTACGTGTACAGTTGCTTTCGCTTTATTTTAAATAATAAAAGACACAATTATATAAATTAACAACTATTGAGCAAAAAATAACAAACAATAAAATTGTTAAAAGAAATCCTATGTGAATGAGGACTTAACGCTTATTCCTTATATGACGATTTTTGTCGTTTCATTCTTCTTTAAGCCGCTTAAAAGAACTTCGTTCCAAGGAAATACTTTTTTTCACGTCAGAATTCTAGCCTAGTATCACTATATAATTCTTCTCGAAGCTACATATATATTTAAAATATAAAAAAATAATTGACTTATAAATTTAGCTTTAGAATACATTTTGAATAAAATCTTGCAATGTACATTACTTGTAAGATTTAATTACTGACCCCATCTATTGCTGTATAAAATATTATAAGTACACACGCACACGTATGCATATACGTGTGAACATAAATACATTGATATCTAAGTATATTATTATATATCATCTATCGATATTATTTATAAATTAATTTACAAGTTAATTAGATATAAATATTACTCTTTAAGTAGTCTATGTTTGCGCAAAGCGTTATTAGTATTATTATACGAATGTTAATTAATTAGCTTTGTTAATGGAAAGGTTAATTCCACATTTATTCATGGAGGCGCCACTCCCATTTATTACAACCATTTATACAACTGCCAAACATCACAGCCATATTTAGTTGTATTAAAACAGGAAGGTTCAGTGAGCAAGTGTAAATATAAGGTTCGTTAAAACTTACGATGTTCCAGTTGTGTTCTAATTTTCAAAGAAAATACAACAAAAAGGACGAGTGAAAAACAGAAACTTGAAACTTTGTTAAGACGTTGATAATATATATGTCGGCGGAAAATCACGTATTTAAGAAAAACACGTGCCCGGAAATTATTGTTTTAATTATTTTTGATAATTGAAAACTGTTTGATTATTAAATTAATAATATTTAGTGAAATTTGAGATGTTAAATTAGTTTGAAATATTTCACCGTCCATTAATAGATGTTATATTGAGTGAATAGTGCCCCCACCCATTTTTGTTATAAAAGGCCGAACGCCCGCCGGTATCGAGAGGCTTGTTCGAGCGGTCGGAGCGATCGGACCTCCTCAGCTTGGAATAAATCAGAGAAGAATATTTCCTGAGCTTAATTTCATACCTTCGAGGATGGATAGAAATCCAAACCCTGACATTCGTGACGTCAGCAATGCTGACGTCATGTGTTTTAAAAACAAGCCGGGACAAGCTACTCCGTCATATATATATAATACTAATGATTGTTATTTATTGTAACATCAACGAGACGATGACGCGATTCGAAATCATCTTTAATATAAACATATCAAGTATATAATATTGATTTTGTTTATTTGAGAAATTAAGTTTGAAACTTATATCGTAAGGATGAAGTTTGGCACTCGCTTCGAATTCCAAAAGCCAAACTATTGGACTTAGAAATGTCTAATCTCAAAGGAACTTTCCAAAAGTTAAAAGAGGGAGAATACATAGCCGAGCAAAATAATAATGAAAAGAATGCAATCTCATTTAAAACTTACTTGTTCTATCCTTGTTAGGATTTATTTACGGGTCTTATTTTGCTCTGCTGTCGTCGTAAACAACGGAATACGTCTTCTCGTATTGTTTTGTTTTATTTATTAGTTGCAAACACAAACAGGTTGAGATTAAAGATCGCAGATAGACCCCTTTCTCCTCGACCTGTGTATGAATATAACGTAATATTCTGATCAATTTCCACTTTCTTCTATATATTACCGTCAATCAATCAACCACTTTGAATATATTGAAAATGAGTATCGACTCGGACAGCGGACAATCACGCGAAGACACGTTTACGTGAGCGTTATGTCGCGCGCGCACGAATTGATTCGATCGATTATCAGAATTATGCATTTTTCTGAGCTTCTACATGCAGCCAAGGATATGGTGTGTTCCAAGTACGATACCTATGTGCTAGAGCTCTGAAAAAAATCAAATTAATCCGTTGGGTTTCTTTCGCTGGTTTTTCTCAGATCTGTATTTTACTTTGATTATTAATAAGTAATGCTTCGATAACAAATTTAAAAAAAGAATATATTTATTAAGTTTTATTTAAATAAATGTTAATAATAACACTTACAATCAATCAATTAATATTTTTCTTTGCCCGTGTCCCAATCTATTTGGAGTCGGGGCTTTTGGTATATTAATACTGGTGAACTAAATAGGCATGTAATATAAGTGTATGAATATGTATTTATGTTATTTTTATATTGTGTAGGGTTTACACTGTTTTATTCTTTAACTTTTCCTTAATTGGCTAAGGCCTAAGCTAAGGTGAAAAGGCCGCTTAACTATTTCTTGTTTATGTGACTCTTGTATGTTTTTAAGCGATGTTGATGATATTTGACAGTATTTGTAAGATGTTATTTGGAAAACAATTTGGTATTACGCAGTAGTTTTTTCTCGGTATCCTTTTAAACATGGAAAGTAAAAACCAGCATTAATTTAAGTCATCTGTTCGGAAAATCCGAAATTACTTTCCGAACAACCTAATATTTTAATGTTTAAAACGAGAAGCTTTAACAAATTTCAATGATTAAAAACGAGATTGTTTTACAAATTTTTTGTAAATAAATTCGCAGATGAAAGTTTGTTCAACATTAACCAATTGTTTTGGTAAAAAAATATTTGTGTATATATTTTTTTTTGCACAAATTATTCAAAACTTTTTACAATTGATATTTTAACTACTAAACTAAAATAAAGAATTATTGTGAGAGAGAGAGATCTATTTATTATGAACCGCTTTAAATTTTATCAATTTCATTAAATGCGACTCAAGACTACTTTGAAAACACTCTTTAAATGAAGTACAATTCACATTTTGGAAAATGGATCATTAACAAAATGTGACTTCGCGGTTTTGTTTTATTTGTTGTGAAATTACGTGCAGTACGTGACAATAATGTTCTGCGTTAACAAATCTGCCGCATGTAATTCTACCCTTATTAGTTGGCGTGCCAGCCACATAGCTATTATTATATTTCCAACATACAAACAATCTCCCTTCAAATGAGTTGACAAAATATATACGAATTGTTCCAGGATATTACCTCAAATGTACAGTCAGATAGATTAAACTTCGCACGATGAAATATTTGTTTGCATGAGTTGAGAAGTTTGTTATTTATGCGGAAAAAAATATCTTGTTATGTTTCGTCGAAAAGCCGAGATTGTTCAGTGGTTAGAAAATGTTGATATTGACTGAAAATTGCAGGTTTGAACCCAGGGCACTGAATTTTCATATGTTTAATTTGTATTTAAAATCAATCTCGTTCTCATTGGTGAAGTAACAGATCGTGATTCTTCATGAGTGGGATTAATTTTACATGTTTATCCGCGAATTGAATTTGAGCAGCCCTGTGTAGAAAGCTTCAAGTTTCTTCTCAAAAAAGATAAGGTTTCGTCTTATAGTTTGAATTAACAAACTGTCGCATTTTATTTTGCGCTTGTCTGTCTGTCTAGACTCATATTAAAATTGCGTATTTCTGTTACCTATTCACATTTAAACCGTTGAACTGATTTAGATGAAATTTGTTATGAAGATAGTTAAGACCTGGGGAAGGATAGAGGTTACTGTTTATAATTCATCCTTCAAGCGTAAAATTGTGGTGACGGTTGGTGTGAAAAGCCGCAGGTTTAGCTTGTTTAAGATAAATTAAATAGCTGACCTATTTTACTCGATGTTTAGTTTAAATTATTGGATATTATAATTGTTTTAAATCATTTTGTATAAATTATTGTGGTTCAATTCTGTTCCATTTGTTATCGGGGGTTTTACTAAGCCACAACACGAATATGCTTGACGAATATGCTTGATGAACTAAATAAAATATCATCTGAAATAATATAAATTAATATAGAACGATAACTTCCACACAACAAAAACAAATATATACTACTTGCTATGTCAGATTAGTGTTAATTTAACGTTTAAAGTTTATCTTAAATTGCGTTGCTCGGAAATGCACTTTCAGAAGTAGTTGTGTCCGATAGCGCTAACGAATAAATAAGACGCCAATATAAGTAAATATCTGATGTTTAGTGGAAGGTGCCCAAGCCTAGTTCAATTTATATTAACTTACGATACTAATCGAGGAGGACTGGTAAATGGACCACGTTATGGCGGTCACCAGTACTCATAGACATTGGAGTCGTAAACATTTTTGAACTATTTCTTACGTAGCTAATGCGCCACCAAAATAATTGTGTCTGTAGTTACAAGGGCTCAGTCACCCTGGAAAACGGAACCCAACTATTATTGTTATTTGGTGGGAATATATGATGATTTGGTGGTGGATGGTATCTACTCAGACTGCACAAAGCTCTACCACCAAGTAACACATTATAGATAGTTCAGATGTCAGATGCGCCTTTACGTCTCCGAGGTATCTGATGTAGAAACAACTACTAACTACCAAAGTATATAAAAATACCAACTAAATTTGTAGTATATTATTAAAAATCCTGGACCTCTGGAATCCTGGTTATTAGGGATTTTAATAACTCTTTACTGGCCTGACTTGGGATATTTACCAAAAAACATATAAACTACAAATGTATTGTTGTTGCAGATTAATGGATAAGAAGAATTCAAAGCTGCTTGTACCAGCGAAATTTTTAACAGTTCTTTCGTGCCTGTGGAAAGATCGTCAGCACCGATGAATCTTGTTAATCATGAGTGCTTGGTGCTGCATCGTGATCATGATGTGCACGATCAACAATGGAGTCCTGTCTCCGGCACCAATGAATGCAGAAGTTAAGGAAACATACGGTAATTATTCATCGTTGTTTATAAACAGAACGTAACTTAACGGTGCCCCTCAACCCGCAGCAGAATAAGTTCCAAAACTATGATATTTTGGAACTTATTCTACTGTGGGTTGAGGCTATGGAAGACCTTAGCCCAGCAGCGGGAAACTTAATAGCTATCAGTCAACTTTTACTTCATTGAATAAAGTAAATATAAATGTGAACTATTCACATGAAAATATCTTCAGAGAAGCCTGCTTATTTTTACGCTTACTCGCATTGAATTATATCTCTATGTAATAAAATAATATGCTTGTGTATATCTGTGTAAGTATGGGTCGTTGTGTGCGTGATGTAGTTCTCAAAAGTCCATGATGTGTAAACAGCTCTGAAGTCAGAATCGAGTCGTTGGTTAAAAATAATAATGCTCGAGTGGAGAAGAAATGTGGAATTTGTAGATCGCTTTGATGTTATTTCTTGTGACAATTGCGGATCAGAGCATCGACGAAAATCACAACTTTTCGTTTCACTAGCTATTTACTTTTACTTGTTAGTTGCGGTTAAACAGACATACAGGCTGAAGTGTGATTTGTATTTATAAACTTTTCCATTTTCAATTGAAAAAATCGTTGGATTTATTTTGTAAAGATCGTTTGTAAGTAAAGTTATTTATTTATTTTTTAATTTTAATTAAACTAGCTGTATACCCGATGAAATATATATTTGGAAGCGGTTTTCAGGAACCCACTTAATATTCTTAAGTATTAGAGTTTTTTGGTAACCTGCGCTGCCCCTAGATGATTTTTCATATCTGGCAATACACTAATGACTATGAATTAAATACTAATTTTCATCTCCTATTTATTCGCCTTATAGGATGAATTTTCAAAAACGTCTTGTCAAATTTTCAAAATTATTGTCTTTTACTCATGAAAAGAAGCCTAAATAACAAAATTCAATTTTTCAATAATGACGAATTTATATACAAAGTTTTATTCACTATTTAACCCGCTTAGGGGATGAATTATCAAAAACTCGTGCTACTCTTTATTCTATAAAAAAATCCTGTTACGAAAAATCATCTTGTTAAACCTACCAGTTATAGTGCGCTACTTGTCGAGCAGACATTTTAAAATGTTTTTAAGTAAATATGGTATGGTGGTTTGTTTATGTAATAAATATGACGACGTCCTTAAGACTGATTTAACTCGGCATTACACAACGGAGAATAGCTAGAAACAGAAGATATTAAAAAGTGTGCACAAACACAGGTGCGTTCTATATTCCCTGGTAATCCTAAACTACTGGAGAGATTTCAGGCCCAGGACAACAATTTTAGTTTTAAGTGCTTCAAGGACCACGAGAGTGTTAAATGTCAATTTCCATTGACAGAAGAACTCATTATTTTTTTGCCAAATACGCAAATAGCTTTACGTCTCGTCGCGTCGTATATATTTCTGACGCTTTATAAGCCGATCTAAGGGGGCAATCATTATGTTACACATAGTGGCAAAGGAAATTTGTTTGGGATGGTAATTGAGATATATTTCTTTTCAACAAAAGTCAAACTGTATGTAAAATCTGTAAGTCTAGACATAAATAAATGGTTATTGTGTACGTCTGAATCTTTCCTATAAGAAACGACACAATAAATAGATATCATGTTTGTCTGACATTTATTTTTTATTTGAGTATAATAAAACAAAATCATAATGTGACCTTTTTTACTTGTTTGTAGGGCCGTCTGGGTACCACCACTCATTAGATATTCCACCGCCAAACAGCAGTACTAATTACTGTTATGTTCTGGTTCGAAGGATGATTGAGCCAGTGGGTAAACAGGCATAAGGGGCATAACATCTTAGTTTTCAAAATTGGTGGCGCAAAGGTGTAAGGAATGGTCAATTTCACTTACAACGCCATTGTATATGAGCGGTAGTGACCACTTACTATCAGAGAGCTCATTTGCTTTTCCGCCAACCTATACTATAAAACAATCAAAATTTTTAAAGACCTTGAATAGTTGTTTAGTTATCCTACATTTTGGTATAGATTTAATACAGATTATATTAAACAAGAATTAAACAATTGCTAAATTGGATGTAAGCAAACGTCTACCAGTGTTAATGACAGCCTAACATCGTACCGAAACAAGATTTGTTTATCTTCACTTCAATTGTAAT
Source organism: Vanessa atalanta (assembly GCF_905147765.1). NCBI lineage: Eukaryota > Metazoa > Arthropoda > Insecta > Lepidoptera > Nymphalidae > Vanessa > Vanessa atalanta. The sequence goes on along the minus strand of NC_061880.1, from coordinate 11,988,951 downwards.
TAAATAACTACACGATGAGTACTATGGATAATAATAGTACATTTTTACATTACATTACATTAGCAGCCTGTAAATTTCCCACTGCTCGGCTAAGGCCTCCTCTTCCTTGAGGAGAAGGTTTGGAGCATATTCCACCACGCTGCTCCAATGGTTGGTGAATACACAGTCATGTGGCAGAATTTTCGATGAAATTAGACAATGCAGGTTTCCATACGATGTTCTACTTTACCGCCGAGCACGAGATGAATTATGAACACCAATTAAGCACATGAAAATTCAGGTCTATAAACATGTAATTTGTTAATAACTGAACTTCCCTGCTGAAATATTTACCGGTTGTCAGCTTTCACGGTGATCACGGTGTTAAAGTCAATTAATTTGAAACAAATATGTATATCAACATCCATTTACATTAAACGATAGTTATATCATCCTTCATATATTGTATATATCATTTATATCATCCATATATATAAAGATAAAGATGAAGTAATCTTTCAGATCGTCAGTACTGGTATGCGCAAGCTCAAGAAACGCTACAAAAGCGTCTCCTATACGCGACCGAGAAGAATCCAGTGGCCAAGTAAGTAACGACTAATTTAATATATGTATATTTATTTAAAAACATTTTTGAAAATTAATCATCATACATTGTATTTACAGTATTTATAAATCATAAGAATTGTCAAATTTTTAATATCAGAAACGAGATTTATGCGATACGCAGGATATTACGTTTTTTTTTTTTAATGTTTATAACAAAAAGGTTATATGTTAATGGTAATATTTATTTACTTTCGCAACAGTAAATCTTTGAAAATTCCTAATAGCTTACTTTAATTAAACGTACCTTGAAATCGATAGTTTTTAGGATTCAATTTAATGTAAAGCTAATATAGATTGCAATTAACAAATTAAATATAAATAAGTAACGTCTGAACCTGGGCTGTACGGTCAAACCAAAATTTTTTTTTAAACTTTGCTCATATTAAAAAAAATAACAATTAATGTAAAAAATATCAAAATTGTTGACTTTAACGTTTGATACGTCAATTTAAACTAAGAAAACTTTTTTTTTAAAAAAAAAAGAACACACGTGTCAAAAATTTTTATAATCTATTTCACGTAGTTTCCAAATATAATTTTCTAATCGAGTGCATAATATATACAGTAGAAATCGTAAATTTATAGAATTATCTAATACATTTTCTCCGTACCAACTTTGAACTCCGATTAGAATATTTTAACTTCACACGTAGAGTTTGCACAACTTAGCTTCAATAGTTTATGGTATACGGGCTGCTTAGCGATGTGAAATTCGCAAGTTTCATCTCCTTGGGCTATTATTGCTCCCAATATTAGTATAAGTAGTTTACGTATAATTGTTGAGACATATAAATATATCAGTAATTTTATGCAAAAATTAATTATGACTACTTAAAAAAACCTACAATTGTATTTTTTTTTCTATTTGTCTTTAATTACCACTAATTAATTTTACATTTATTTTAATTGTAATTATGTTTCAATTCCCGCTATTCTCTTAGGTTTATCAGTAACGTAGGTAGTTAGTTCTGGTAATATTATTATGACTCGAATAATACAATTATAAATATAATCAGCGGCTCACGCTCTGAGCAGCTGTGCTTGCAAAAATAAAAACGCCTACTTTGTTCTCTTGCGAGCAGAGATTATGATTATAATACGAGTGAAATTATTTGCATAAACGTTTATTAGAGAAATTCAACTTATTCTTAATAAAATAATAAATTCTTAATAAATGTAGATTTCTATCTAATATTTTTTTTCTATATAATAACAATTGAAACAACTCAATAAAACTAAAAAAAAAAAAAACTAAACTCTTAAACTCGTAAACTCTTTTGTTTTTCATTTTTTGTTTTGTGTATAATTTTTGTATTACATAGAATAAGTGTCTTTTTGTTCTGTTTTAATTACTATACATTTTGTGTCTGTAGTAGTGTAATTTATTCAGCCAATAAAGATTATTATTATTATTATTTTAATTTTCAACATTTAATGTTTCTCCTCTTTCGAGGGGGTTAAAACTTAAAACGCGGGCCACAGCCAAGCGTTAAGAAGTGTTTATATTAAGAATGTGGTCGATGTAGTTGAAGATGTTATAAACTTTCGGGTGATACGGCAGGTGTTAAGGATTGTGGCTTTCTGGAGCATGTGGAGTATATATGTTGGCATTTGTAAGGTGTTCAGACTTTTTGTCAGGGATTTTGGTACGATACCTGTCGATGAAAGGACTATTGGGACTATGTGTACTATTTGTGCTTTCCATTGTGTTTTAATTTCTATGGCAAGATCTTGATATTTACTTAGTTTTTCTGATATTGTGGTTTGTATGTTATGTGAATTAGGAACAGCTATGTCAATCAGATAAACAATTCTATTGGTTTTATCGTGAATGGTGATATCTGGCCTATTATAATGGATGGTTTTGTCAGTAATTATTGTTCTATCCCAGTAGATTTTATGGTTTCTGTTGTCTAATACACTTAGTGGTTTATATTTGTAGTATGGTTTAATTTCTGTTATAAGTTTATATTTGAATGCTAAGTGTTGGTGTATGATTGCGGCCACTTGATCATGTCTATGCTTATAATCGGTTTGTGCGAGAGATTTGCAAGCCCCCGTTATATGCTGAATAGTTTCAGAGGCTGTGTTACAATGTCGGCATAAGTCACTTGGTTGATTGCGATCTTTCATGATGTACTTCCTATAATTACGAGTTGCTATTATTTGATCTTGAATAGCGAGCATACAACCTTCGGTCTCAGGAAACAGTTCACCTCGTTTGAGCCATTCGTTCGACTTATCTTTGTCGACGTAGGGTTGGTTCAAATCGGCTAGGTGCCTTCCATGTAGTGTTTTTCCGGCCCATGCCGACATTTGTTGTTGTATACTTATGACGTTTTCAGTTAAATGAGTGTTTTTGTCATGTAAGTTTAGTGGTGTAAGTTTTTTATCTATTTCTGTTGCGTGTTTATGTAGAGGTGAGTGTTCGGATTTAACATGGAAATATGCTCTGAGTGATAAGATCTGCTTATTGTGTAAATTTTGTACGTCTATCAATCCTCTTCCTCCTTATTGGCGAGGTAGTGTGAGCCTCTGGATACAAGATTTTGGATGATGTTTCCTATTTTTGGTTAAATTTGTATTTATTGTGCGTTGCAGTTTTTTGATGTCGCTTTTTGTCCAGTGTATTATTCCAAAAGAGTAAGTAAGTAATGGTATTGCATATGTGTTAATAGCTTTTATTGTGTTTTTCGAGTTGAGATGTGTCTTTAATACGAGATTTAGTCGGTGAGAGAATTTTTTAAGCAGTTCTTTTTTTATTGTCGTTTGTAAAATTTGCCTAGATTGTTTAAAACCAAGGTATTTGTATGTATCTTGTTCATTCATTGGCTCAATTTGTTCACCGGTTTCAAGTAGGTAGTTGTTGTTAGTAAATTTTCCTTTCAAAATTGACAGAATTTTGCACTTATCGACTCCAAATTTCATTTGAATATCTTTTGAAAACTGTTCAGTAATTTTTGCTAACTTAAACAAGGTGTTTTTTTCGGTTGAATAAAGTTTTATGTCATCCAAGTACATTAGGTGCGATAAGGTATACTGGGAGTTATTACTGTAAAGTGTAAATCCTTCCTTGGTTTCATTCAATAATTGTGAAAGAGGATTGAGGGCCAAGCAAAACCACAAGGGGCTAAGAGCGTCCCCCTGAAAAATTCCACGTTGGATGCGGATTGGTTCAGAAGTTAGAGATTTCATGGAAGATTGTTTTATTCTCAGTACAGTTTGCCAGTGTTGCATGGAATTTTGAAGAAAGGATATTAATGTTGGGTTTATTCTGTACAGTTTTAAAACATATATTAACCAGCTATGTGGAACCGAATCAAATGCTTTTTGATAATCTATAAACAAAGTATGAATGTCTGTTTTTGATTTAGCGGCACTATTTAAAATGATTGCATCAATAGTAAGTTGCTCTTTACAACCTTGACTATTTTTTCGACACCCCTTTTGTTGTTCGGCTAAAATATTGTATTTAGTTAAGTGTTTATGTATTTCTTCACTTATGCAAGCTGATAGAATTTTATATATGGTTTGCAAACAAGTTATTGGACGGTATTTATCTGGATTTGTAGTATCGTATTTGTCTTTAGGTATTAAGTATGTGATTCCTTGTGTTATGTATTTCGGTAGTAAATGTGGTGATTGAATAAATATGTTTAAATACTTGTGTAAGTATGAGTGTGTGCTAGTAAATTTCTTGTACCAATAGTTATGAATATTGTCTGAGCCTGCAGATTTCCAATTGTGTGTTCGTGTAATGACTTCTATGAATGTATCTATTGGTATGAATTCAAACTGCATCTCTGGAATATGTGTAGTCGTTTCATTAACCCAGTCTATGTGTTCATTATGATGTACGGGGTTTTCCCATCTGTTAGCCCAGAATTCACGAAATATTTCTAAAGGAGGTATTCCTAGATTTTGGTCAATATCTTTATCCGTCGATATTAAATTTCTATAAAAATTTTTTTCGTTGTTAGCAAATTTATTGTTTTGTTCTTTACGGGCTGTACATGTCAAATACCTCTTCAGCCTGCTTGCTGTTGCATTGAGTTTCTGTTTCAAAGTATCTAAGAAGTGTTCTAGTTGTGTGTTTGTGTTTTCATGTTGTGCGTGTAATTGGTATTGTGTTTTTATGACTTCTACTGCAGTTACTACTTTTCGGTTTCTATTTCCCCTAATATATTGTGTTAATCTGCCTATGTTGGCTCGTAATTTCCCTATCTTATTTTCTAATCTTCTTTGCCAACTAGGTTTTCGAAATGATTTATTTTGATTGCTGTTTAGGTTGCTTTGGGTTGAGAATGACATTCTGGCCCCATTACATTTAGCTGCAGTCCATGCTGCCGAGTAAATTATTGTTTGTAGAGTATTAAAATCAGTATCAGTGTTTACAAATTTTGTTAGTATCCTTGTATTTATGTATTTTGTAATAAAACTAAACTTTTTAGATGTCTTTTGTTTAGGAATGTATGGTCTGCTAGTTGGTTCTGTACTAGAAAAATGTTCTTGAGCACGTAAGAATGTATTCTCTATTTCAATGTTTACTTCTAAGGTAGTATCGAGTATAGATTGAGTGCTGTTGAGTCGTTCCATATCGTTAATAAAGTTGGTTGGTCTGTAGTTTCATCATCGATAGGTGTTGCTGTAGTAGAATTAGTGCATGTAACTGTAGTGTTTTGAATATTTCTAGATTGCAAGTTGATTTCTAAGTTGGATTTTAGTGTATAGTTGGGTGAATTGATGTGTTCAATGTTACTTTGTTCTCTTGTTTGTACCTGTTCATTATCTATGTTTTCGGCTAGTGTATGTGTTAAACGTAATTCATCAGCTACTTGTTGTTTAATTAGAGTTAATCTATTCTCTTTTATATATTTGTTATTTATTATGGCTCTTCTTTGATCTGCTAATCTTTGCTCTGTAATGTGTGCAAGCTCTGGGTGTAAATTTATAAACTCTTTGTGTAAACGTGTCCTATAAGCAGTCTTATTGGTCTCTAAATGTGTGACTCTGAAATATATTTTAATAATTGTTTCATTCCATTCGTTTGTCCATTTCATGCGTTTTCCTGATAGTGTCTTATTGGAAGTTTGAAGATTTGTAGAGTGTTGTTGAACTTGGGTTTGGATAACTTGTAATTCTGCTTTAACTTCATCGTAAATCTGATCTATTGTTTCTTGTGCTAATAATTTTTTTTGTATAATAGCTCTACGCTGGTCGCCAATTCTCTGTCTGCTTACTTCCATATGTGGATATTTGTCTATAAATTTGATATGTAATGAAGAAAGATATGAGTTTGTGTCTGTTTCTAAATTTGTAAGATAAAGGTAGGTACGCAGGATAAACTTATTCATTTCTGGACTCCATTTTTTACGTTTTTTAAAGTTACTGGTGATGGGCACGGGTTCTTTGACAAATATTGTCTCCTGTGCAACATCCGCCAGTTGTGCACCGTTTGATGATGAGTGTGACGAAGACGCACACAAAAATGGCGCTGAAGATGGAATTGATGGGAATAGAGATATAGAGGATGAGTAAGAAGTCTGTGAGGACTCTTCTTCTACCGACGGCATATTTGCCTGTATATTTTTCTTTATTTTGGACCTAGTTATCATATTATTCCCACGAGTAGCTGGGGACCTAACGGTCAATCACAGCAGAGCCCCGCGTTCACTGTGATAAGGGTAAATTAAATTAGAGGTCCCCTTGTCTCTAAAGTTCGCATACTTACGACTAAGCACCCCCTTAGCCATGGAGCCCTCGGCGTATGCTGTTCCACCTTGGCTTGGGTTGTATCTCTCTTGGTCTGTCTTCTCATCTTAGGCCAATCCGACATGAGTAGCTCTATCGGTATAGCCCTAAGAATCATTGAAGCGCGCAAGCCCCATCACGTCGGCAACGTAGAGATACGACGATGGGGTTATTATTATTATTATTAATTATCGATATAATGGGTTATTAAACATCCTGTTATGTATTTTATACGTCAACTCTATGTAATTAATATTATATCATCGAAATTGTTTTAATAAGATATGATATCGAAAATAAAATATATTATTCAACCTCATTCAGCCATAAAACTCTATTATTTACCTTCTTTTTATGGTATCGGTAGCAAATGGGCCACCTGATGGTAAGTGGTCACCGCTGTCTATAGACAATGACGTTGTAAGAAATATTAACCATTCCTAACATCACCAATGCGCCACCAATCTTGGGAACAAAGATGTTACGTCCCTTGTGGCTGTAGTTACACTGGCTTACTCACCTTTCAAACCGGAACACAACAAAATTGAGTACTGCTGTTTGGCTGTAGAATATCTAATGAGTGGGTGGTACCTACCCAGACGGGCTTGCATAAAGCCCTACCACCAAGTAACCTCAAGGCAATATATAAATATTATTATAAAATAAATTGCACAAAGAATTTATTAACATTAATTCCTTTAATATATACAAATATGAATTAAAAATAGCTACTGTATAAATCTTGACCACGTGGAATAGTGCAAGAATGCTAGCAGCATTTCCCCGTTGAATCGCAATTCCGATGCTCTGAACATAAAACGAACCAAACCTCCTGTCGTCAGTGGAGACAATAAGGCTAGGCGTTATAATTTTAATAAAGGTTTTTGCACTACTACTCCAAGGGTAAAGTGTTTCGACAGCTCTAAGATACTTATTACATATAATAATTGCCCCTTTAATTGATCTTCAAAAGAGTATTTCATGAGACTTGATACCGCACGATAATAGCTATGTGCGTCAAGCAGATCACATTTCTTTCATTTTAAAAAGCAAGTGAGTATATTGTATATGTATAAATGTATAATATTATTTGTATAGGAACGTAATATTAGTCGTTGGTGACGGTATGAGCTTAACAACAGCGACAGCGGCTAGGATTTTGCGCGGACAACGGAGAGGTCAATCAGGGGAAGACGCGGATCTAGTCTGGGACACTTTTCCCGCAGTTGCTCTTGCAAAGGTTTGTCTAAAAAGTTTTTATATATGTTAAGGTAGATTATAGATTGGTACCAATATATTATTTCACACCTTAGTACTTATTTATTAAAAAGATATATAAATAAATGTATGTATATTTTTGGTATTCTTTTTATTACGATGAAACTTATCAAATACTTAGTATTAATACTTAACGAGCACTTATCTTTAACATTAAGCGTGTTAAATATTTAATCGAAATATATAAAGTCAACGTCACACGGACTGACCTTACAATTAAAACTTCTAAGCCATAGTAATTTAGCTAGTTACGTCCAGTTTCTAAGATTAAAGTGCAACTTCTCTCTTTGATCCCACGGTAATTTCTAATCTAAACAAATCGTCCAGTATAATTATATTATACGGATATACTACGGGACAAGATCAAGAAGGGACTTATATATACATGGCGTTTTGCCCAACTTAATTAAAACTAAGTTAATACATAGTGTTATCTTAGGTGGCGATAAAGGCTACGGGGTCAGAATGTTTGGTGTATAAGCCATATATAACACATTCTTGTAAAAATAAAGACTATTATTACGTATCACTTTGTTATTGGTTGCTTAATTACAAACGAAGCCTTATTTACTCGAAGTCAGTCGTTAATAAAGATTTAAGTGTCAGGCGTGTATTGCATTATGTTCTGAAATTGGAGCTAAATAAGTGTCTAGTATATTTTGATGACCTCCGTGGTTGAGTAGTGTGTACACCGGTTTTCATGGGTACGCCACTCCAAGGTCCCGGGTTCGATTCCCGGCTGAGTCGATGTAAAAAAATTTATTAGTAATCTACGTTGTCTTGGGTCTGGGTCTTTGTGGTACCGTCGTTACTTCTGATTTTCCATAACACAAGTGCTTTAGCTACTTACATTGGGATCAGAGTAATGTATGTGATGTTGTCCAATATTTATTCATTATTTATTTATTTATAATTTGATTTAATAATTAACAATGAATAAATGTGTGTAACTATTTTATTTTGATTAAATAACTATAAATATAAATATTGTCGTGTGTTTTAGACAGAGTAAAACAAAACAGCTAACATCAATCCTTGTGTCGTAAAATGAAGGAATATTTGACTTTTTTTTTTTACTTTTATTAATATAATTTAAAAAAATTATCTTCAAAGTTATATGACTGCGTGTAATCACAGATGTGCCGACTTAACCCTGTTTAAGTTATTTCGTTTGTATGTCATTAGACGTACAATATTGATGCTCAAACGGGCGAATCCTCCGCCTGCGCAACGGCCCTCTTATGTGGAGTGAAAGCTCGATATGAAACCTTGGGCCTCGACGCTGGAGGTCGTTTTAATAACTGCGCTTCTGCTATCAATTCCAAAGTTACTTCGCTGATCGACTGGGCGCACGAGGCTGGTAAGTTAATATGACTAAAAATATTATAAGTAATAATGTTGTTAGTGTTTCGAAAAATATAAATTAATATATTTTGTTAATCAAATTGTTAATAAAAATTGATATAATCATGTTTTATGTCCTTTTTTATATCATTGATAAACGTATTAGTAAATAAACCTTATGGTAAGCAATTACTGGCTATAGAAATTGGCGGATCTCGTAAGAAATTTTAGCCATTATTTACATCACCAATTCGCTACCAACCGTAGAAAGTAGTTAGGTGAGTGACCTAATCTTGAAACCGGTACAATATATCATGTAAAACTTAAAAGCGTCCTCGGTACGTTCCTTGCTTACGAGATGACTTATAACCTATACATATATTACTATAGATTTATTTCTGTTTGACTGTATATGAACGCGAGGTCTAAAATGTTTATAATTCATCTCATGCTTAGCAGTGAAGGAAAATATAGTTGGGAAACCTCTATATTATGTCTGATATGTTTTTACACCAAACTGCATTGGAGCAAGTTGAATAACTACCAGACAACTTATCCCAGAATAGAGCAGTGACAAGTTCATATTTTTTTTTTATTATAACAGGTAAATCAAGTGGTATAGTAACAACAGCGCGTATCACGCATGCAACACCAGCAGCGTTGTATGCGCACGCGCCTTCGAGGTACTGGGAAGATGACAGCCGCGTGCCACCGACTGTCAGACGCGACTGTAAAGATATCGCCTTACAGCTTGTTGAAAATGAGCCTGGAAGGAGTATAAATGTATGTCATTAATATTAATAATTATCTGAGCATCTATCTTAAATGATTAATTCTATGCCTTTGCTTATGTATTGTAGAACATGATTCAGCAGAATAATCTTTGTTCGTCCGTGTAGTATTAAATAGTATCGGATATAGTTTAAATATTCTGGGTTAAAATGTATTTCAGATTTATAGCTGTTACAGAGTACCAACTTAACTTTTACTTAACATTTGAAACTCTTTGGTGGTTTGTGCATTCTCATCCCGGGAGGACAAATTAACTACAGATCCCGTAGATATTAGCACCCATAATATGTCAAACGTGATTGTAATTATAATGACTTGTATTGCTGATTGATAGTAGAATATGTGATGAATAGTGTATAGTGGTAGTGCATGTCATACCTATCCAGGGCTTGTATAAACTACCTCTAAGCAGCGTAGTCTAGCTACAGGCTAGGCTAGGCTTTTAGTTCTCTCTAAATGACCATTTAAACAAAGACTTACCCGCCATTCTTTGTTTAACATTTTTTTTTATATTTACGTGTAAAACGAAAAGGCCAAGGCAGCCTATTGATGTAGGGCAAGATAATTATTTTTCCAATAACCTTTTTTCTATACAAGATGGAAAGTAAAAGGGGATTGAGGTCGCATTTTATGAAATAGTTCTTTGTTCAACGTCACGATTGAATTTTTCAATAGTAAAGTTTTTAACTCAAGTAATGGCAATTAAACCAATATTATTCGTAATATAAATATTAATATGATAAATAAAATCAGTCTATCGTACATATAGTTCAAAATACAATGGCAAAAAGTGTAATGTCTTTATTAATTCCGAGTCAATGATCGCTTCGATCAGATGTTTGTATGTAATGATTTTGTAGTTTGTGCTATAGTGATGTTGACTGTCTCCTAGAGTTTTTGTTTAGCTGATAAGCCTGCATATATTACTTAAGTTCAAATCCAAAAGAATAAATAAATAAGTAGACAAACATTTGGAAGACAGTATTTACATTCTTTCGGAATGTACGTAAAGTCATTTTGTCCTTCGCGTGTAATATTTTTGAGTATATCAGGGTGCCATTCCATCGGATTATGGGTGTGAGGGAATAAATAGCTCACTTGGGTTTGAGCACGCACTTGCACGTTATAATAAAGTGCGGTTAGATATTTTCTATAAGTACCGGCAAGAAACTTAATAGTTACTCTTTTTTAAAAGATATTTTAGTTAAATACAATTATAAGCTAATATTGAATAATATGAGTTTTATATTAATGTATTATTGAAATGATTTAAATTAACTGATCAAGTTGATTGATGAATTTAATAAAATTATAATTTCAACAGGTAATAATGGGTGGAGGGAGGCGTCACTTCCTACCAACGGTAACCCCTGATCCTGAGCATCCGAATAGAGAAGGTAGAAGATTAGATGGTAGGAACTTAGCAGAGGACTGGGCAAGAGAGAAAAAAAGAAGGCGACTCCGAGCCCAATACATACATTCGCGGGAACAACTAGCTAAGTTAGATCCAAGGACAGTTGACTATTTATTAGGTAAGTAATACGAACGTAAAAGATGATTAAAAATTGTATAGATCTTTATCTCAGATTGTAAGAGATATCTTTGTAATTAAATAGAAAAAAAAATCTAAATCTTATCTTACCAATAATATGATTGCATCAGCTAGGATGTGTGGTGACAAGACCAGTTTGGTGTGCAGGAGATAAGTAAAAGTCGAGAGATGCGCGAATAATGGATTGATTGATTTATTGATTGCTATTGCTATTTTTATTTCGAAGCGTTTTATATTTATAGTAGTTAGAAACGTGTGTCATTACAGAATTAGCTGATATATATTTTGATGCGTTGAATGCTAATAAAATGCGTTGTAGTAGGTTACAAAATGCGTCATTGCAGAACTTGTTGATGTTAATGTAGGTTATCTACAGATGGATGAACGGATGTTCGATAGTCAATTACACCAGAACGGCTGAACGGATCTGAATGAAATTTGACACTAATATTGATTATAGACTGGAATAGTACATAGGTTGCTTCTATCCCAGAAAAATATACCTAACACCTAGACGAAGTCGCAGGAACTAGTAAAGATAAACAGATACGTGTGCGTCTCAGGACGACCGACAGAAGTGAAAACGTAAACATTATCTTAGTTATTTCACACGATGTGTAATATTTTGACAAAAAGAGTATGAATTTTATATATGAAAATAAAATTACCAAAAGTAATTAAATTATCAGTATTTAATAGGCAAAGCAAACTGATCCAGTTTGTTTACTCATTGAATATTGTATTTATTTTATGATGCGCTAAAAATATATGCAATTAAAATGAATTTTACATTGATGACATAAATACAACGAGGAATACGAAACTGAAATGAAAAAAATAATTCAATTCGGTTTTATTATTGTTATTATATATTTTATTGAATCTCACGTTACAATTTATTAATATTAAATTATATACAATTACATTTGAATTTATAATTGATACAAAATATCACGCGACGATAAGAAAATCATTAAATTTTTTTTTATCTTAACACTTATAATAACAATACTAAATGAATTACACAATGATAAAGAAATTACACGTGCTAGATGCTGACCGTCCGTTCATGTCCGTTACTGTGGTAAATAATAATAACCTTTTTTGTCAACTTCGTTGTATTTATGTGTGTATCATCTTCGTCATCTAGCCTACATACAAAACATTAACAGCCTGTAAATTTCACACTGCTGGGCTAAGGCCTCCTCTCCCTTTGAGGAGAAGGTTTGGAGCATATTCCACCACGCTGCTCCAATGCGAGTTTCGAAAATAGACACATGCAGGTTTCCTTACGATGTTTTCCTTCACCGTCGAGCACGACATGAATTATAAACACAAATTAAGCACATGAAAATTCAGTCGTGTTTACCTAGGTTTGAACCCGCAATCATTGGTTAAGATGCACGCGCCACTGGGCCACCTCGGCTCAAATCGGCTTCTCCAGCCACTGGGTATATCAATTTATCTGTGACACTCCTCTGAATAATGCGCTAGCCGTAAGCATGATCGGCCTATGGCTTATTTAAAGCCTTCATATCTTCGCGGGTGGCTTTTATGTATTCCATTCTTAGACGCACTTTAGTTATCGCCTTGTTCCATCTTCTTTTTTTTTTGAACCAGGCACAACTTCATTTTAATTTAATTATACAATTCTTGCCATGTCTTTTCATGCTGGCAACATTGTGTATAAGCTAAATGCAGATGATTTAGTTGGCTCTCTGGCAACCGTCATTGTACACAGAATTCCCAGACTAAATATTTTATACTAACACATTTTCGACTATAACGACAAATATTACACTTTTGGAAAAATATCCGATTTTTCATGAAACTTATATTACTTACATATTTCTTCGGACTTTTCGAGAGTTGTTTTTTAATATTCTGGGGAATTATGAAAAGAAAATACAAAGGGTATTAACTATACTGAAGTTCCTTTAGAACGTAAGATATCTTAAATTTAAACGGAGATAGAGGAAAACGTTTCCAACTATTCAAAATAAGTTCTCGAACAATAAATGAGCGGTGAATTATTCATTTTAAACAAAAGACAAAGAATGTGAGACAGTTCAACCGTATCTCGCGAGGATAAACTTTAGCTGTATATAAAAATAAACCATTATTTTAAGTTTTCCATCGATATAAATAAGTTACTCCATAACATTTGTTTTTGTATAATATAAAAGGTATCTCGTTTGAATTTTTATCACGTTATAGGTACTTAGCCAAAACGGTCTAAGTAGAAAATCAAATATTTTACATGTAAATAAAATTATAAATTTTAAGTTACATATTTTTTACTTATTTTTTATCAACGGAAAGATTGTTTGAATTTTAATTGCTTAATTTGTGCTTATAATGAAATTCATCTCTTGCTCGGCAGCAAAGGTAAGATCTTAAGAGTATTATATTCGCCCACATTTATGTCTAAGAACCAGCAGCTTAAACATTAGGTATAAAATTTAAGAAATTTACTCACTAGTAAGATATGTACTGGCGTGTATTGTTTGTAGAAGCCTTGTCTTTGAGACTTTATGTATTTTATCACGGTATTTTGTTTTAAACAAACGATGTCAGTTTTCATTAAAGTAAAACGCTCTCTTTTTGTTAAATGCAACAAAGTATTCCTTTATAATGCATTGTTCATTATTTACTGGTGCAGAAATGTATCCACATAATTATGGTTGTAATTTAAACTGAACTTGTTTCCAGTTAAACAATAAGTGCGGTCAGTTTATTATATTTTATTCCCTCATCGGTGAAGTGGGTGGCTTAACTTTTATTTAGGTATTTTTTATCATTAATATTAAGCTGATTAAATAAAATATGATAAATCTAATTTTTTAATGACCTCATTTTGTTGGTACACATGCATCTTGATCGTTTATTTACGTGTTCAAGCCTTTTTTTTGTTTTACGAGGAGGAAATGCATTTACGTATGCCGCCCAGTCGGGGGACCGGGATGGGTATGTGGGACTGAATCGGGATCTAATGCCCCGTGCCAGGGCACGCTAATGCTAATGCCCTGTCCTACCCACTAAAACCATCCTCGGGTTTCCACCATGTCGCCGAGTGGTGAGGCCACGAGATCGCCAAGGGCATGCAACCGCGACCCCACCAGCGGCAGCCGCCGTAAGGCGGCTGAATATTTATGGAAAGCGCGTCTTGTGCGCGCCTTCCATGAATACCTCCCTCCCCCATCCTCCTTCCCAATTTCCCTCATCCTCTACGTAGGACTGTGGTGAACTCCCCCGAGTTCGCCACCGCCACTAAATTTCTATGTGCTTAATCTGTGTTTATAATTCATCTCGTGCGCGGTAGTCATGAAAAGCATCGCAAAAAAAATTTACGGATGAAAATTTGCCACATGATTGTGTCCCCACATCAACTTGAATTGGAGCAGCACTGTGAAATATTCTCAAAACCTTTTCCTTAACAGAAGACGAGGCTTTACACCAACAGTAGAATCTTCGCAGGACGTTATTTCAATTTATACATAAATAAATTTGTTATCAGTTATATGAACGCTATTACTAATTTATTACTTAATAAAAAAAGAAAATTTATACCTCGACAATTATAGCAATCTTTATATGAATAAAAGTATAAATGCAAATTTTTATTGCTCGATTACTTGATCGCAGCATCCGGCATTCCCCGTAAGTGGAATAATCACTACAGATATTAGGCAGCCAGAAATGGTCAGCTAGTTAGAATTCTACGCAAACGGTGTAACTATCGTCAGACAATAAAATGTAATGCGTTTTAAAAAGCTCTCGCATATCGAAAGCTTTTCTATCCGCCAATGAAAATGGTTCTCCGTCTGCGGGTTTTATGGCCTGACTTTTAGAAATTGCCAATTCTCCGATGAAACTAAAACAAGTTGTGGTTATACCTAACCAAAATTTGTTCATGTAAGTTCTGTATAATTTATATATTTATGATATCGAGTTCGATTAAATCTTTATTGTATTAAATTACAAAAATAAGTTTTAAGGATAAATCTTAAATAATATTATTAATGCGAATGTGAGTTTGTTTGTAACGCTTCACGTCTTCTTCTATCCCTTGACTTTGTCTCAAATTATTTGGGACAGAACAGCAAGTCTCTTTATTCTCCTCTGTTATTCGTAATCTGATCGTCGACATTCATTTTTCTCATATTTACAAACTCTATGTCACCATGTCTTCTTAGGTGATCTTAGGTGATTCATCTCTCTATGTTCATCACTCAATACACATTTACGTTTTAACTACTTAACTCATCATGAGAGTTTTCGTACACGTTGTCAGGGGTACAGAAAAGCACATAGGGTAACTCATACATATCCGGAAACTAGAGGATAATAAAATAGCATTCAATGGCGGCCTCGTCACTAATAACGACCTCGTAGTGATGATACACAAGAGAAGTGTCAATATACTATCCATTAAGAATGTGTGCAAGTATATATAGCTCATCATCATATATAAAACATCCAATCATTGATTAAAATTTAAAACATTCTCTCGAAATTTTAGCAACGATTTTAATGCGAAGTCTTCGAATAAAGATATGCTTATTACGATAAACAAAGCCGAGAAGTAATATCTTCAGCTGAACAAACAGTTTAACTACCGTCAGAAGATAACTAGTTGCACAGAACTTGTTACAGTTAAGAAACTCAAGATGACGGTTGTTAAAATGGACGGAGCTAATCAAAATAGCTTAAAATGTGTGCAGCGCTGAAATCGCTTTTTAATGAATTTTCCGGGTTCTTTTTACTTGGAACTTTGTATTAATTTTATTATTTAATTGTTATATAAAATGACCTAGACCTATGTATATATGGAATTAATTTTATTCAAAGATCGTGTACTTATTAAATGACTTTTATTTATTAAATTTAATATAATTTACGCTCAATGAGAATATATTTCAAGGTCAAATTATGTTTATTGTAAAGCGGCTCATAAAACGTTTCTGATGCAGACTTTTCACTTTTACTAGGTACATAATTATTTAAATGAGACCGCGTAATCACCGCTGATGCCTTTTTATTATGTTTGAGTTACCGGGACTTGTGCTGAGCATGTTTTTGTGTAATCGCAGCGGTCTACTGCGAAATCCTTTTAAATTATTCCTGATATTATCCGGATTTATGTTTAGGATTTACGGCTTGGGGTTAAAATGCTAATCCCTATTATATAAATGCGAAAGTTTATTTATTCATTTTTTTCTTTATTCACATAGCAAATGAATCATTTTTTGTACCGGGATAGGTTATTGATCGATTGGTTTTTCATCCGGAAAAATCGAAGGTTACGAAAAATGGGTTACGGGTTTCGATTAAATAGCGATAATGAAAATGTTTTTTTTTTTTTTTTAATAACACACTGGCCATTTTACTTCTAGGGAAGCACCCGCCGTTCAGTATTAATTGGTGGTGATGTGACAAAATTCGTCGTCGATTTCAATCCGATATAATATTGAGTTAACTAAATGAGTTTTTTTTTTTAATATTAAGAGCCTTTTATCGTCTCAGTAATAGATTTTTTAAAATCCAATTTAATGCTTTTGTCTCTGTAGATAAGTAACGTCCAAGCCAAGTTTTAATTTCATAAGATTTATAGTTGAGAACGGAAATTTTTCGACTCAGAAGCTCTCGTAAACCGTAGGTGTTAATATTCGCTCAAATCTATAAAATTTATGGCAAAAAACGTAAGATTTTTATAGTTTAAAGTTTTCTTTGAAGTAGACGAAAGAGATAAAAGTGATAACGTTATTTGTATTCATAAAAATGAAGTCGATATTTTGATTAAATGAAATCACTTAAAGGATTTAAAATAATAGAAAAGCAAGCATTTTAATGCACTAATAATGAATAATTATTTAAAATATGAGAGTCGAAATGGTCCAGTGATGAGATCGCGTGCATCTTAACCGATGATTGCGGGTTCAAACCTGGCAAGCAGCACTGAATTTTCATGTGCTTAATTTGTGTTTATAATTCATCTCGTGGAGGAAACCTGCATGTGTCTAATTTCGAATAAAATCTGCTACATGTGTATCCACCAATCCGCATTTTAGCAGCGTGGTGGAATATGCTTCAAACCTTCTCCTCTAAGGGAGAAGAGGCTTTAGCCCAGCAGTCGGAAATTTACAGCCCGTTAATGTGTAATGATGTTATTTAAAACATCTATTAAGTTAATCTATATTTATAACAGATTTCTAATCATCCCAATAAATATTATGACCAACTTGAAATTTTCCAGATATTACATATTTATTTTCGTTTAACGAAATTCGATTTAAAGGAATTTAAAGGTTAAACAACAATTTTATAAATAAAAATTCAACGGTATCGAAGCGTGGGTGTGCTTTTGATATTACAAAGATATTCGTTGGAAAATATTTTCGTGGAACAATCTTACAAGTCTATGAAAATATCCATTTTAGATCCAATGTTTTGTGACCTGTAGGGCCTGTAGACTAAAAATATGTCAAATATGTTTATGTATACAACATACATATTATTTATATGTGTATATATAATAGTTAACCGATGTGTCTTTTAAGAACTTTTCTGGTTGGTTGTTCAGAAGAGATCACTATTTCAGGGAAAAGATCGCTCGTTGCATTAATATTTTTTAAATACCTTTAGTCTTATTTTTTTTTCTTTTTCTGTGGATCGAGTGTGATGTTAAATAACTTTTCTAATGAAACACATTGTTTTTATATAGAATCTGGTAGATCTTAAACTCCTTAGACCTGTGGATATTAGTGCTATCAAATAAACTTTTTAATATAAAAATAGACACCTTACGTCGAATGGTCAATTGCAAAGAAAAAACTGATTGTACCCACTATCGCTGGTAATCATTATAAACATAACATAAACATAAGAATATCGTTTTAAACATAATACTGTTGGTTTATTTGTGTTCGTTATAAAACAGCTAGCTCAGCAACGTGCATTTAACTCAACAGCGTAGTAAATTAATTAGGTAAACATATACGTTACTTTTAATCGTACCATGAATTTTGCATGCAAGTATTACGGCAGAGTCAGAATTTATTCGTTAATTAAAAAAAAATAGTGACTTCAAATATTTATCAATTCCGCTTTTTTTCTCTGTAAGAACATAAGATATTGTTGATTGTGAACTCATGTTTGGTAATTATATTATGTATAATGTCGTTTAAAATCATCATCAATGATACCTACTTAATATTTAACTATATAAAAATATTTATATATACATTTATTTAATTATTTGTATTTTATCCAAAGCTACCTTTAATAATTATTTTGAAACTAAAATAGTTTAGTACACATCATGGGTTTTATATTTGGTTTTTCCTTCAAAAAATATTTTATTTTGTTACTCAGGTCTATTTGAATATTCTCACATGGAGTTTAATGCGGAACGAGGAGCCGTGCTAGACACAGAGGAAGGTACAGCTACTAGTACAACCGTGAAAGCCGACGACCCTTCATTAGCAGACATGACTCGTGTGGCACTTGCTATATTGACGAAGAATGACAAAGGATTCTTTTTACTTCTAGAAGGTTTGGAATAAGTGAATAAAATACTTGCTATAATAAGTTTGACGTATCATTCAATATCCATTCCATTTTCAAAATGTCAATAAGAGCTGATACGACACAATCTGGCAAAAAGAGAACATGAATTATCTTTCTCTTTCTAATAACATCTTCAATTATGTCAATTAAAATAATTTTACAAATATCAAAATCCTCCGAATAGGATTCTTCATGTATATTCTGCATCATACAAAATAAAAAACATTAACAATTCAATAATGCTACCCATATAATGTTTTCATTTATTTCATTTTTAGGCGGACGAATAGATCACGCTCATCATTATAATAATCCCTATAGAGCACTTGATGAGACATTAGAATTGGAAACGGCGTTATTAGCGGCCTTGGAAAAAGTAAATCCGGCAGAGACTCTCATTGTCGTGACCGCAGACCACGGCCATGTAATGACTTTTGGGGGGCAAGCCACACCCAGGGGCCACCCCATATTAGGTACGAATTTATGTTAATGCTCTTTAGTTTTATGAATATAATTGTAGGTCTTTTTTCGCTACGATACAATCAGGATAAATATTAAAAGTTATTTAATGTCTGTAGGTGCTGATACAGTAGTATCAGATATTGATGGTTTAAGATACACTACTTTACTATATGGAACTGGACCAGGACATTCAGAGCCTCGAGCTCTTCCTTTAAATGGTACCAGTACTCCAGCTGATGCAGTTCACGCTGCAGCAGTACCACGGCAATGGGCGACACATGGAGGGGAAGACGTGCCAATTTATGCCTTAGGTAAGGTATTCGTTGTAATTTTTTTAAATATTCTAGAATATTCTAACAATAAAATAATATATTATTTGTAAAGATTTTACAAACGAGTCTTGTTTGTTAAAAGTATTCGTTTCTGGCTACGTAGAGTAGCAAATAATTGAAGATCAGCTTGACCTTTTTGAATACAGATCCTCGTGAATTTATAAGGTCAAGTTTAATTTCAGATTTATCTAGGCATAAAGCCTTCATTACTCTGCATTTCAATTATGTTAAAGTTGTTTTTGTGATGGAAAATAGCTGAATTTCTTCCGAATTTTTCAAAAATACGATACAAATCGGAATCTTGCGATTTATGTTGCAAATGTCAAATTTAATAATACATTTGTTTTCTTTAAAACTACAAACATTTTTATTTCGTTAAGTAGAAATATGTATGTGTATGAAATGTGTCTATCAAAATGCGTTAAATCAGGTTAAATTTCGCTGCAAGCGCCAAAAGTTATTAAACTCAAAAAAGAACTATTTCAAATTCACAAAAAATCTATCATCTCTACGATTCCAAAAGACTGTTATTTTAAGTTATATTTATAAAATTATGATGGATGACTTCACTTCAATAATACTAACTGCTACATCTACACCATATCGTTTGATCTTTTGAACTGCTATTTACTGCTTACAACTGGATTATTTTTGAATTTGTCTCCATTATAGAATGTGTACCCTTATCTTAACCCTCCATAATACATTTGAAGAGTAAGTCTATAAGATGTATGATAAAAGCGTTATATTTTCTTAGGTCCAATGGCGACTGTCTTATTCGCTGGAGTGGTGGAGCAAAGCTATATTCCTCACGCCATTGCCTACGCTGCATGTCTTGCGCACCAAGCACGACGATGTCATGAATCGATTTTCAATTACACAAAACCACAGGTGAGTTAGAGGTAGTGTGTGTAGCTGCCAGTAAACAATTTTATTAATTTTATTTTTTATTAATTCCCATTAATGGTATAATGCCTCCTCTCCTCTTCTTCTCTATGATGAATGTTTTGGTATTTATATCATCATGCTGCTCCAGTGCAGGTTTTCTCTTGATAGATTTCTTCATACTGAACACGAGAATTGAAAACACAATTAAATATAACAAACACAATTAAATATTAAATTTCAATGGTGTTTTTCCGCGTTTCAACCCGCAATCTTCGCTACCATTCACGGGTTCTACTGGGCCATCTCGAGTCATTTTAATAAATAATATTTTAACATGAATTTTTTTGCAGGCCAAATTGCCGAGCTGCGTTCCACCAGAGGTAAGCAGTGTTTCAGCAGCAGATGAAACAAGAAATGAAGGATCCAGCGGGCGTCGTGTCGTTGTCGCGTCGAGTGTCATGTCAGATGAAAGAGTTCCGCGTTCACCCGCTCCGCTTATCGCTCCTCTTGTGAATGTAATACACTACCTAATATTGTTTGCGTTGAGTTTTGGACTTTAAGAGCTCAATTTGCTACTATTTAAGTTGTTTGATGTCACTATCAGACATATCCTAAAATGTTTTTTGTACAGGGAGCGTTTGTAGATACTACGGCACTAAATCAATGTAAATAATATTGTATTTGATAATTGTAAATAAATACTTCGGATTACTTACAATTTGTTTATTTTATTTAAAAATGTGAAAATTAAAACCCAGCGATTATATTATAAGGGATTAATAATGAGGCCAGAATATACTCAAAATTACTAACAAAATAGCGTTCAGTGCCTAATACTTGTTATTTTTTTTACAAATCATAAATCTATTAAATAAAAATACAAGCGTAAATTTTTTTTTATTCTAATAAAAACTGGCAAAAAACTAATTAACATTAGTACGGCTGTTGATTTTCTTATATCAATCTCTTTTCAACTCGATCAATAAAACTGTATGATATTCGTTATTCATAATAATTAGTAAATATAATTATAACGCCAACATTAAAGTTATAATACAAAGATTGCTTAATGAATGTGTTGAATTTTTAAGCGTAAATAGCAAAGTTAAATTATAAATAAAATATTCTTGTACTTTAAATTGCTACGGCGAAGCAAAAAGATCAAGAAGCCGCGTGCGATGTTGAGAAACGAGGCAATTTCCTGTGGGCTTATTCTGTCAGAGTGAACTCGAACCGTGACGTAGATTTCAATTATTTTATTGTAAAACTTCAAAAAAACATATTATGATACATTGGCTACGATAAATGTAATATTGTATATAATATAAAGTTTTTTTTTTATGGAAATTCAGATTGGCAATTACGCCAAGTGGCAAGTGACTACCACTAGTAGATTTTGGCATTGTAAAAAATATTAAGAATCCCTTACATCACCAAAGCACTAATACACTTTGAAACAAAGATGCTATCTCTCTTTTACCCTGATACACTCAACTTTTGAAACAGGAACACAACAATACTGAATATTGTATAAGTTAGCGATGCCTACGCAAACGGTCTGTACAAAGCCCTACCAACAATTTATAGCAATAAAATCAACAGATTCTATTTCAAGATTTTCCGATTTGGTCTAGTGTTAAATATCTCCCATCCGACGAAAACAAAAGGCTTTTTGAAGTGAAGCTACCTACTTGTAAGTCTTACGAGAGTAAATTTAAAGGTCAGACTGGAGTACGATGTCTGAAATCCAATAAATTTTAAGCTACTATCGGTTCGGAATATAGATACGGGACGAACCAGTGAGATAGCCTTACTCCAGTACTTATTAAAATTACTCCAATGTTATTGCTAAAACAAACTTTTCTTATATCTGAAAGTAACATTTTTCATTTATTAAAGGCATTCTACAGGATTGTTAACTCTGGATATACTACTTTACGTAAAATAATACCTTAGACCTCATTTTTTATATTCAATATCGAAACGGCCTAGAGTCATTATTGCCAAGATGTGCTTTCATTTAAAAAGTTATATTATAGTTATTCACTTATCACTAGAATTGAGGTCAGGTGATATACTTGTTTTAAGGAAAATAAAATAAACTACAGAAAGACAAGTTCTTACGCAAAATATTTTGTAAAATAAAATATCGTCGTTTATTTCAACCAGTAAAAAGAAAAATTACGTACGATAGACGCGGACGAGCGGAGCATCGCTTCAGACATTGCGTACTTGAAACGATTCGTTTAAATAATTTACTCGAGAGATTTCATTTCAGCAGATATATGCAAAGCGCGACCAAATAAGATCAGACAAAAATAGTTTTAAATTGAATAAAATTTATAAATGTTTTCAGTTCTGTTTATAAATAAAACTTGTAACAAAAAACGTGTCACTTTGTATTTATTTCATTTCAACTTTTTTAGTTTTTTAGTTCGATGACACTTGGAAGTAAGGTTTTGGGCAAGCCCTTCTGGGTCTTACCTAGACCACTCACTCATCACATATTATACCGGCAAGCATCAATACGTACTAATATTGTTATATTACAGCTTCATGTGTGAATCAGTCACAAAAGAAATAATATCTTAGTTTCCAAGGTCAGTGGCGTATTCATTACTAAGAACGATCAAGTGGCCCATTTGCCAGTTCAACTAAATTTGGCACTGAGTGCACCAGAATACCTTTTAAAAATCGGGGTTACCCACTCCACTCCACCCACTCTTTATTGTACATCACAGAAACCTCTTACCACGTGACACCACTTCACACCTTACCACTTTAATAGGGAAACTCACCTTACAAACCATATTCACCATATTTATCCACCGAGTTTGTCAGTTCTTCTGCCTACTGAGCTATCGACAGCTTCAGTACTCTAAAGTTTCACGCCTGTTCCAATGAATCCTGACAATTGCTCCTGAGGCAAGACCTGGGCATATGTAATGAACTTCTGCTCCGTTTGCAGCTTTTTTAGGGCCGACCAAGTTGACATAATAACGCCTGCAATGCCCTAAGACATCTTAGGGCATTGCAGGCGTAACTTGCAGCGCGCTGTAAGGGCTGGTTATTTTTGGGGTTTAAGCTGGAAAACATCAATTAATTTTCATGTTCCTAAAATTCATGTTCGGTGATAAAGGAAAACAGGGTAGAAAATCTGCAAGTGCTACACAAAATTTTGCCAAATGTTTTTTCAGTAATCTGCCTTGGAACGTCGTGGGGATATAAGCTCTAAGAGCAGAGTCAGCCTTTGCCCAGCTGCAACCCAATTTCAAGCTGTTTCCTGTTTACTTTTTAAATATAATTTGACATTATATTTGGTTCACTGCAATTTAATATAATTATAATATCGTTGCTCTTAAACGTTAAAGGCTGAAAGAATTTACAAATGCATTAACATTTGGGTATTTTTTTAAATACAAATATCAACAATTAATGAATTTAAATTCAAAAGAGTAGCACACCCAACAAATAACCTTTTATCAGTCAGTTAGAAAAACGTGAACCTTTTAAAAAGCTTATTTTCAACAATATATTCCCGCTTGGCCACGGGCGCGGGTCGTTTTATGTCTCACCTTCGCCAACGAACCAGAAGAATAATTCTTTTCTTCCAATCTGTTCCGTACTTTGTTACGCACGAATCCTAAATCTTTCATAAAACGGTTTTGGATTTCACGTTAATATTACCATATAAATGGTTGAATATTTTCTTCAATATTATATAGGTTTTGATCGACGTTATTAATGCATTTTCTGATCATAATTTAATACAATTTTATTTCGTTTATAACTATAAAATAATTAAGCATTCGTTAAAAGTTTCATTTAATATTGTAAAATATTTATAAAGTATATTTTTTGTCGGGAATAGAAATTTTCAAACGAGCAACTTCTCTGAATATAAACTCGACCAAGACTGAATTTATTACGTTGATTTTATAGTAGTTCTTATTAATGGAATACCTTGAAGGTTATATGAATTTATATTATTTAAAGTGAATCAGCCAATAAAATGCCCGGTATTAAATGAAACCGAAAACATCTAATCAAATACACCTTAAATTTTTAAGAAAACTTTTTATAAATGAAATATTCTGAGATCAATAGCTTGGTCACAGGGATGATAATATATTTTTACCAATAAAGAAAAAACGATTGTCGCTTGTTTTTATTGGTAAATGAATTTGCTTCGATATTTGAAAATATTTTAGTTTATAAGATTTTAAATATTTTTGTTCACGAGAACAAGACATTCGTAGATAATGTCGAAATATCGAGCTCCAACAAATAAAAATAAAAAACATGTTAAATATCCCGTTTTAAATACTGTTAGTATTTTAGTTTAATTTTATACTTTATTGCGTATGTCTTCTTAAAATGATTTTACAATTATTCAAGATTTAATTTTGAACCCTCAGAAGTTTACACAACTAAGAACTAACAGGATATTGGGACCACAGCTAACCCAAGACCATCTGAGTAAGTACCACTCACTCATCTAGTATTGTTGTGTTCCTGTTTGAATAATAAGCAAGCCAAGTATAACTATTTGTGTAAAGGACATAACATCTTAGTTCCTAAGGTTGGTGGCGCCTTTACGATATAAGATAGGATTGATGATCATAACAGTCAATCCATCTACATTTAAAAATAATAAATAAATAATAAACATAATTGACCCATCCAAATAATTCATGTTAATGAGTATAGTTTGAATAATTTAATATATTTTTAAAGGTTAGTTTGATTTTTATTTATGTAGATGTATATTGTTTACACCTTTAAATACGTATCACTTTGAATGTTACCTATATCAGTTATTAATTTTAAGCGTTTAGTGATAAGTTGATGATGTAACTAATTCAATAAACATTAATTCCTTAACTCACTAAAAGTATAAATTACATCACTATTAATATTTAATTATCGTAAGTCAGATGGGATTAACTTCAGTTTTATAATTCACTAAACAAAATCAGAAACAGAAAGTATCTCAGGAACGCATTAGATTTGAGAGTGAAAACATTTCATCTGAAAAAAAAGACATAAATGAAATCTCTAAAAATAAAACGGAAAGAATGAAATAGAATAGTCGTACTTGTCTCATAACGTGCTCAAGTGTGTGTTAAACCTAAACATTACTACACCAGAGCAAATGTAAAATGAAAAGCCTACGCTAGCCTTGGCCTAGAAACGTGTGCTACAAGTATATATGTATGTCAGAAAGCTATTGAGCCAAATCTGTTTCAATGTCAGAAAGTTTGAATGAGAATATTTTTTTTTTTGAAGAATTTCAGTTAAATATTATAACATGACAATCTACGATATAAATCATTACTTTACATTCAATTAAGAATTCAATAAATGTCAATGTCACTTGGTAGTTTTGTGCGAGCTCATCTGGGTAGGTAAAATCCACTCATCAGATATTCCACCGCAAAACAGCAATGCTTAGTATGGTTGTGTACGTGTTTGAAGAGCACTGAGCCAATGTAACTACAGGAACAAGGGACATAACATCTCAGTTCCGAAGGTTGGTGTAGTTTTTAAGGAGTGGTTATTTTTTTTTTATGTCATTGCCCATGGGCAATGAACACTTCCCATCACGTGGTACAATGAAAAAACATATAAAAAATTAAAGTGCATCAACACATGCACGTGTAGTTATTCTAACATACGAACTTTATCACCAAGCAAGAGAAAAATTATAAACTTTATTCTTTCAACACCTAAAAACACTTTATATAAATTGCCTATTCATATAAATAAATACTAAACTACTATTTTGACGGAGACACCGCGGAAACGACAAATAAAATTACTCATTGAAGAATGTTCTTAAACATTTTCGACGGCAATAAAATTATTTGTCGAAATTGGGTCATAAGCAATAAGGGAGCTTACTTACCTCGGAGTTTAAATTTAGTAGTTCAGTGATACGAAGCTATCCAGGACCGGGTGAGCATTCCATATAATTTACATCTCAAACACACCTAATGTTAATCGAAGTAAACCCTAGGTTGAAACCAAGGGAGATTTCTGCATCACAAACTGAGCATCTGAAAATTAGTGATATTAACTCGCAATCGTGATTTAGGACTCGACTTGAAATTGAATTACTACGTGGTCAATTTACGTACATAACTCATTACGTATACATACTATTTATTATTTGACTCGGTATCAATGTAAAATTATTAATAGCTTATAAAGTCGAGCATAATCTATTTCACAAGTATAACATAACAGTACGAAACAACTCCTACACTATTCCGTGTGAAATGCAAATGGATACATAAAGCAAAGCTTATTGGAAAGCTTATACCTCTCTGTATTTAGCTCTGTAAGTTTTGCAGGTGCTAAAGTTTAGTAGTAAGTTATCTCAAGGGAAGAGACATCTATCTAATATTAGAATATTTACGTCACTACCTTAACTTTATTCCAATAGAAGAATCTTAATTCTATCTAAGGCTTAGATTAACATATTCCATGTCTGCTACTGTTTTTTTTTTTTTTTTTTTTTTTATGTCATAAGGTGGCAAACGAGCAGGAGGCTGATGGAAAGTGACTACCACCGCCCATGGACATCTGCAACACCGGGGGGCTTGCAGGTGCGTTGCCGGCCTTTCAGGAAAGAGTACGCTCTTTTCTTGAAGGTTCCCAAGTCGTATCGATTCGGAAAAACCGCCGGCGAAAGCTGGTTCCACAGAGTGGTTGTGCGAGGCAGAAAATGTCTTAAAAATCGCGCTGTTGTGGATTTTCGGACATCTAGGTGGTGCGGGTGATATTTGGAATTTTGACGAGATGTCCGAAGGTGAAATTCAGCAGCCGGGATTAATCCGAACAATTCCTCGGAACATTCCCCGTGATAAATTCTGTAGAAGATGCAGAGCGATCCAACATCTCTACGCAAAGCCAAAGGATCAAGCAGATCGGAAAGGGCTTGATCGTCGATAATTCGAGCCGCTCTACGTTGGATACGGTCAAATGGAAGGAGCTGGTACTGGGGAGCACCCGCCCAGAGGTGAGAGCAGTATTCCATGTGAGGCCGAATTTGAGCCTTGTATAGTCTTAGACGATGGGCCGACGTGAAATACTGTCTTGCCTTGCTGAGCACACCAAGCTTTTTTGATGCCAATTTTGCTTTGCCTTCCAATTGACCGCGGAACTGAACGAGACTCGAAACATCAACGCCAAGTATTCCGATACTAGCTGTAGCGGCTAACGGAATGTTCTCGAATCGTGGAGATACGACAAATGGTGTTTTTTTAGCAGTTAACGCGCAAACTTGCGTCTTTTTGGGGTTGAAGTGAACTAGGTTTAGCCGACCCCAGTTCGAGACTTTGTTTAACGAAGACTCGATTTCAGACACAAGTTTGTTCCGGTTTTCTTCGACGTTTTCCCGAGAAATATTAGCACGGCCGGTGTATGAGGTGTCTACGGTGCTGTCGTCTGCATAGCAATGAATGTTACTGATTTGCAACAAGTCATTTATATGCAGAAGAAACAGAGTGGGTGATAGAACGCAGCCTTGTGGAACATGCACCGTCGACAACGACCTTGATGCTCCGATCTGCCAAAAAACTGGTAATCCAATTGCATAATTTCCCGGGAAGCCCATAGGAAGGAAGCTTCGAAAGAAGCGCTTTGTGCCACACGCGATCGAAGGCCTTCGCTATGTCCAGACTGGCTGCTAATGCCTCCCCTTTACTCTCAACTGCTTCCGCCCATCTATGAGTAAGGTAAACTAGAAGATCACCGGCTGAGCGACCCCGACGGAAACCGTACTGGCGGTCGCTAATCAGCTGGTACTCCTCTAGGTACCGCAGGAGCTGGCAGTTTATAATGGACTCCATTACCTTGGAGAACAAGGAGGTGATGGAAATTGAGATGGAATATACAATATATGTACATATGTACACTATACATGAGAGCTGAGATGGTCCAGTGGTCAGAACGCGTGCATCTTAACCGATGATTGCGGGTTCAAGCCCAGGCAAGCACCACCGAATTTTCATGTCCTTAATTTGTGTTTATAATTAATCTCGTGCTCGGCGGTGAAGGAAAACAATGCTTGTATCTAATTTCAACGAAATTCTGCCACATGTGTGTCCACCAACCCGCATTTGAGCAGCGTGGTGGAATATGATCCAAAGATTCTCCTCAAAGGGAGAGAAGGCTTTAGCCCAGCAGTGGGAAATTTACAGGCTGTTAATGTTGTTGTTGTACACTACTGCATGTAATAAATACACTACCACTTTATCACTTATAAACTAAACTTCAGTAACATTCAAACGACCATTATTTTGCGAATCCATCCTGAATATTATACGCATTGATTACTTAAGAAGTCGTCCAGCGATATCGCATCAATTCATTGTCTGAATTGTTTATTTTCTTTACTCCTCTCGGTTGGTGTAGCATACATATGATGCAGGTTTAATAACAAATACATGTTATTTCGACGTAGATACAACCTTATGTCAATTTACCTTAAAACAATAATGGCAGAATTACATACAGATGTCTCCTACGAGACACGGAGTTGATATTTGCATACAATACAATTACTGACAATGTGAATGTCGAATACAATCTTGTATCTTGTTAAAATGCAAACACTGATAATTCGCATAATGAGATACAGGAAAATGGTCTCCACGAAGAAAATAAAAAAAAATAAGATTAAAAAATACATACTAAGGATAATAGCGCTCTGAAGAGTACGAAACGAGATCTTTTTTTTTTTGATATTTTTTATCCTCATGGTATTCAATATTTATCACTTAACGAGTAGACAAAACATACCTTTAAACTTAATACAAAGAAATAAAAAAACACAATGTTCAAATGATAGAAATATCATATTATAACACCGTATCTTAAGGGCTGTTCAACGAAACGATCTATTTCAAAATATAAAATTGTCAAAAAAATACACGTATGATACGAAGTGTATTATTTTATATAAGTTCTTCATAAATTCTGAACATCTATTTCAGGTTGAGTAGGATCAAAAACGATAAAATGATTACTAAATCCATTTCCCCTATTATTTTACTATGAAATTAGCTATTTTAATTGAAAGAAAAATTTCTACTTCAATGCCCAATTTCAATAAAATGTTTTCTTTCTAAGTGCTTAATAACTAGTACAAGCTAAAATATATATAAAATTGCGTTGACATGCGTAGTTTAGAGAAAATGAAGGAACCTTAAAGCCGAAAGAAATACCAACAGCTAATGACATGATGATCCTTGCCTTCTCCTCAGCATCCTCCACTCAGCTGCATCTAATCCGTATGTAACTCTCTACGAAATGGACTAGTAATTGTCAAATTCCACTCAATTACAAGTATCCGGAATGCGAATGATAGTTATTGGCTTCACTTCAACAATCTTCGGCTTCGACTGGCATAATTAGATTGGGAATTAGACCGATAGATTGATAATTACGCAACATATATGAAAATCATATTATACGGTATTCATATAGTTACAGATGTAACTATGATCCAATCAAGTTCATCGGCTTTCTTAAACAAATTTATCTTTAATTTTAACGATAGACTACGAGTATATCAAAATCTCGAACGCAATAATCAAACACCCTAATAATTTGTTATAAAAGAAACGACTTTATGATAATTTTGCGAAATTTACCGCCATTTTGTATGACATGGAAAATATTAAGCTGATCATGAAAATCACTAATTTTGTGAAGACTTTACTTAAAATTCGTCATTTTTTTTTCTTAAAAACAAATACCAAAAGGAGAGCAACTTCTTAGAACTACAAATGGATACATAATTAATAGCTTATTTTTTCCATTAAATAAATTTAGAAAAGATTATGGAAATAACTTACCTTCAATATTTATGATTTAGATTATACGATTCATATATTTCTTTAAGATCAGTTCCTGATGTCCAGAGTTCAAATCTCAGGACAGCCCTTAAAATTTATTTTGTATTTCTATCGATATCCATAAAGTCTCAGAAACAGCCTGGAGTTTGGAAGTTGGAAACACTTCAAATTCATGCTGGGGAGTATATACACGTCCTCCCCTGCATCGAAAAACACGTAAAGACGTTCGCTATGCGCTTGAATTCTTTACGTTAGTGTTGAATTTGACATCCTATCGAATGATGATAGCATATAGAGAGTCCACGTATGTTTGCGTACGCACTAAAGCGAGATAATAAAAATATAATAATAACAATTTAGTGGCGCAAAAAGGAAATATTACAAAAATAATATTATATAATGTAGCGTATTTAGGTGCATGCGTACGTTGAAACCTCTATGTTTTGTCTATGGAATGATTTGACGTATGACGTCTTCTTCCCTTCTGGTGTGAGCCGCGGAAACGTGTGTTATGTGAGTGCGCTGCGCTTTTGAAATTAGCTAGTCTAACGGACTTATCCTTCTCCTATAATATCACCCATCCCTTTGGCTGTGTTCTTCGAGTGTATGAAGACCAAGGGAGCGCTCCCAAGAAGAACGTGTCTTCACAATTCAGAGCCCAGAGTTTTGAGGTAACAACCCCTTTTATACCAAAAATACAGTCCACTTATCTCTATAATAATCTAATATAATCTTATGAGTTTACAGAATAAGTATGCATATAACTAAATATTACTATTAGCTAAGCACTCTATTTACATGTGGTTTGGCACTTTACAAAGAGTGAAACTTATTATCCTTTATGGGTATTTACACAATCCGTGTTAAGGATAATGAAGAGAAAAGGATATAAGATAATAGTGAAGTTGAGCGGTCTTCCTTATGATTGATCGCCGTGGCTGAAATAATTATCACCACTATCATCTCATATATTAATAGCGTAAGCCGATTTTTGTCCCAGTGATAATGGGGTGATAGCTGCATATAAAAATCTGTTACGATCTCATATTAGAGGGCTCCAGCTTTTGATGTGCAGAAATTAAGGATGTTTCTCTATTGAAATTTACTGAATCGTTACAATTTAACAAATAATTAATTATAGAGGGCGGAAAAAAGTTACTGGTCCGTTAAGGAGCAGTAATACGGCTGTATAAGAAAAAAATTAAAAAAGTAAACAAAATTAAAGTGAATTGTTTTCAACTAACTCCAATTACTAATATACCTCTTCAAGTAATCGTAATGATTATGATAATCGTGGGTATGACAGGTATCAAATCATATCACATTGGATTAGTTCAGTGCTATGCAAAAAATAGGTATTATGTTGAAGAACAGAACATTAAATGTCTTTAAGCTAAATGTTTCTGGATTAAATAATAATATGCGTGTTATTATAAAAGAAATTACAGTTATTTCTTAGTCATACTTCAAACCGGAACAAATCAGAACACCGTGTTTTTTATTTATGTTAAACATAGGTGATCAGTGAATTTTATCAACCCTGAGTTTCAACAAATTTCTAACGCCGAGAAAAGACAGCTATTATTATTTCAACTAAAGTCTTGTTCAAATAAAAACTCATTGAAATCTTTATATTCATCCACATATCATAAGTGGATTGATGAAAGAACAGAGCCTTACTTAACCTTAAATTAAAAACTATTTTTGAATTAAAAAATAATATGTAATAAAAACGTACATTAATTCGAAGTCTTAATTATTTTAATTACTCATTAAATGCCGTCGGCTACGGAATAATTTTATCCAGACCTTACACGATCATTCCATTCGAAAATTCGAATTTTAAAGGCAACAATAAAAAAATGTCGAGTCGGAAAATGAGCATTACGCCGCTCAAACCACGACTGAGGCCAGGTTAACGACGCAAAATTAAATATATTCAACCATTTCCCTTTTATTTAAAATTGATACTTTATTTAATGTATGTACATATTAAAAAGGCCAATTACATTGAACCTTTTCATTCTTCAAAACGTTTTTTTACCCTTTTTAAACGTTCGACTTATGAGTGTAATTATTATATGTCTCTCGTCAATTAATACGGGTATAGTCCATTTCTTGGTAAGCATCTTTAAGTCATTCGGTATTCCAATACTAAACAAGAATCTTAAACAAACAGCGTATTCTCTTGTGATCTAACAAAGCCAGCCGATGCATTAAGAGAATGTATACATGGGGTTGGGAATATCACAAAATAATGTCACTGTTGATAGCGCATGGATAATGATATAAGTTTAGGGATTCACCATACAATTACTCCTATGTCTGCCTGTAGGTAGGAACAAATATGCTTATAGAATATTTTTTTTATGATATAGGTAAGCGGACAATGGCGCTGAAAGAAATATTAGCCGTTCCTTAAATGGACAATGTGTCATCAACCTTGGCAAATAAGATGTTATGTCCCTTATGTGTGTAGTTATACGGTCTCAAACCGACAGTACTACTGTTTGACGGTAGGATATGAATTAAATAATATATATAATATATATATTGTTTTTTTTATGTAGTATTCGTAGGCGGACTAGCGAATGAGTCACCTGATACTAAGTGATCACCACTTACATATATTTATATAGGTGCTGTAAAAAATATTAGACATTTCTAATAGTATCGCAAATAAGCTACTAATCTGGAGAACTTTGAAGTTATGTGCCTTGAGAACCTAATAATACTTCTGGTTTTCCAAAAGGTTGTTTAAGTATTGCTAATTGACGCAAGGATATATGGTACCAACCCAAAGAGTTTGCACAAAGCCCTACTATCAAGTAATTTGATAATTCTATCCTAATGTATACTAATGTATCAAAAATTGTTATGAATTAAGCTTGAACTCCATGGTAGGACACAGGATACTGTAGTATACGAAGTCACAGGCGAAAACATTAAAACAAAACCAGTAAACTAAAAGATAAGAAAAATGATTTAAAGGCGTGAATATAGTAGAAAAACATTCAAAATATCCAAGCCAATTTAGGTTAAAACAAATATGGTTTCAATTGATTTTTGAAAAATAGTTCTTTCCTGCCGTTAATCTATAAATCTGTCTTCCTGTCTGTTTCGTCTTCAAAGCTAAACCAATGAACCTAAATTGATGATATTTGGTATGAAGGCAGCTTGTATCCCAGCCTGTAAACCTACGAATGATTGGCAAAGCACGAATGTTAGGCAAGCGTGAGAGGTGCAGTTAAGTTGAGTGGAACAGAATAAGTCTCTGTGACATGAAATTTAAATACTAGCATTCAAATAATATTAATAACACATAGATTTATTAGAAGTATACTCAAGGAATTTTCACAATGGATCTAATTAATTATAATTAAAACAGAATTAGTATTAATATTTTCGAATTAGAAAAATATTAATGATTTATTATTTTGACGTCCGACTCGTAACAAGGTTGAGATTCAACTGTCAGTCTCCCCGACTATAAGTTAACTTAGCCTAATAAAGATGAAATGTTAGCAAATCCAGAGATGATGATCAGCTCATGTACTGACATCGCTAAGATATTATAGTTCCGTTATATCGTGCGTTATTATTCGATATATGATATTTTTGTTGTGAAAACGTTTATGAAAAAATACTAACGATGTCAAAGTAACACGAGAATTTGTAATAAAATACGCGCACTTTCATTGTAAACTCGTGGCATTTTTTTTTGTATATTTGCAAACTATAAAAATAATTCTACATTTGATTGGGCTTTGCACCAATTCTTCGAGCAAGTTCGATTATGACTAACTTCGCAATTCAAGTTCAATCAAATACAATTTCTTATGTGTAATTAATCTGATGAAAATAAAATTCTATCCAGTCAGTATAGGGGTGACAAAGATCGGAGCACTCCTAATACTCCTGATATTATAGTAAGTCTTCATCCGTCAGACTCCGTAATTTCCTTATTTTCTTTGTAAACACCAAAATAACGCCCATCTAAAATTAACCTTCAAAAGTATTAAGTTCGTCTCGTGACATTTGATATTTTATATGAATAAAAAGAGCAAATGTCACGAGACGAACGACATATATGTGCATAATATATTATATCCTTTGATATTTAAATCCGTAAATAAATATGGATTAACATAATAAAAATATTTTTTATATTATTATAGTTAAATATAGTAACAACAACAATTTATGTAAAAGAAACATACGTATCCAACGAAGTATAAAGTAATAACGTACATATATGTGGCAGAGAGGCATGACGGCATGTGAGTATCGTGCCGTTTGCTGTCCCGTCAAATCCTTCTTATCCACAAGGCACGCCAATAGATATTTCACGTCAAAATCACGTCGGTCCATTGGCCTATTCCTGCATAAAATAACATTACAAGCATAACTTCTTGTAAAGCGTATTTAGGATATTGCATATATTGAATAGTTGACATATGACGTACTTCTGTGTATCGTTAGTGTATAGTTAGTCTGCCGCGTTTTTAAGTTACCAAGTGTAACGAGCGATTGTCTTTCTCCTATCCTAAAACTATGTTTATATTTGTGTTTATAATTCATCTCGTGCTCGGCGGTGAAGGAAAACATCGTGAGGAAACCTGCATGTGTCTAATTTCAACGAAATTCTGCCACATGTGTATTCCGCCAACCCGCATTGGAGCAGCGTGGTGGAATATGCTCCAAACCTTCTCCTCAAAGGGAGAGGAGGCCTTTATCCCAGCAGTGGGACATTTACGGGCTGCTAATGCTATCCTAAAACTAACATCAACCATTAATATAGTGCATTTATCTATTGCGCCAATCATAACTACGCAGAAAGTAATTTTATGACACAAAGGAATGTTATACAATTTCACTATGTTATTTTTTTAATGTGTGTGGATGTGCCAGGGGTCCTTTTAATGGTAAGTGGTCATCGACCCCCATAGACATTGGTGCTGTAAGAAATATTAACTTTTCCATAGAGCACCAATGCACCACCTTGAGAACTAATATATTATGGTCCTTGTGTCTGTTAGACTGGCTCACTCATCAAACAAATCGGATCACAATATTACTGAGCATGGTTTTTTTGGCGGTAGAATATGTTATAAGTGTGTGGTACCAAGTCCTACCACTATTTAAATAGTTCTTATAAGGAATACATTTTCTTATATACAGCGTGGACATTATTGCTTATTAAAATATTACAACACAGCTTTAAACACAGTCCCCTTATTTTTTATTTGTACATAATTTATTTGTAAATACTCTTTATAATAATTTCTCTCGGTATACAGCGATACATATAAGCATTATTAGCATTAGCAGCCTGTAAGTTTTCCCACTGTTGGGATAAAGGCCTCCTCTCCCTTTTGAGGAGAAGGTTTCTAGCATATTTCACCACGCTGCTCCAATGCGGGTTGGCGGAATACACATGTGGCAGAATTTCGTTGAAATTAGACTCATGCAGGTTTCCTCACGATGTTTTCCTTCACCGCCGAGCACGAGATGAATTATAAACACAAATTAAGCACATGAAAATTTATTGGTTTGAACCCGAAATCATCGGTTAAGATGCATGCGTTTTAACCACTGGGCCATCTCTGGTTTCCCTTCAAAACGTATAAATCTTTCGCCTTTTACTAAAGATACATATAAGTTTTGAATGATATATTTTTAAAGTTTATTGTATTCTATCTATTAAAAAAAAATTAAACCTCAAAGTTATTTAAGCCGATAACAATTGTTCATAAGAAAAAAAATATTAAGTACTTAGTCTCTCACCCGAATCATTAAATAAGGAAGTCAAATAAAAAATCGCAATAAGAGAGTTCAAGAGTTCAAATAAAACAACATTTAGGTCAGAATGAAACAAATTTTCACTTTTCTTACAAAGTGTCATGTCGAATGACGACAAAGCGAGATTAAAATATCGCAAATTAAGACGTATATTTTGGAAAATTTCGCCATTTAAATTAATTACGTTCGAATAACATAATTGGTTCGAATTGGCGATGGCAATTAGTATTCATTTTGGAAACTGAACTGTACAC
This sequence comes from Vanessa atalanta, assembly GCF_905147765.1. NCBI lineage: Eukaryota > Metazoa > Arthropoda > Insecta > Lepidoptera > Nymphalidae > Vanessa > Vanessa atalanta. Next base: position 11,952,455 of record NC_061880.1, on the reverse strand, counting down.
GCGAAAGCGGCTGTCGATTATAAAATAATAAACTCCTTTCATTTCCAGTTAAACTGAATAATCGCTGTGATGAATTTGCGTGTAAATAAATAGGCTATTTATTTAGTTATAGAGTGAAACCGATCCGAAGTTTTTGTTCACGTGACTTGGTAAGATTAAAATTAAAATTTGGAGGGGTTCCTTTTGCGATATCAATATATAATGAAGTTCTACTGTTGCAGTCCCTTATTCAGTAACAATGTCACCCTGAACCAGTTTTGAACAGAATCGACTCCTGACGGAATCTTATGGACTGATCAACTGAGCCAAAGATTTATAGCATAAGTATTCGTGGAACAGGTCTCTGCTCTTTTCCCTCGCATTCACAGAATCTTGTAATCTGATGCGACAGCAATCCGACACGACCAGAGATATAAACTAATAAGCTTATAACACCAAGTTTCCGACTCCGTAAAGTTAATAAATCCTTTCGGGTGAAAGTATTCGTTCTGTAATAAAATATCGAAAATATTTTCTTACATTATCTTTATTATTTAATTTTTATATAGTATTTTCTAAATCAAATTTACCTAATACTTATTCATTGTAATTAAATATTAGCAATATTATGTATTTATATTTTTTTTAATTATTTTCATAAATTTTATTTAGTATTATCATCCTCCTGAACTTATTTGTCTTCTTCCATACTTATCTGTCTGACGTCATCTCACAAGTAACATTCTTTCCCACAATCCATTCATTGTTTCTTTGGTCGTCCCCTGCCTCTATATCTATCAACTTCCATGCTCGAGACCTTCCCCATAACATGGTCCTAGTTGTTGGTTGTTAGGGTTAATGGTTAATGGTTAGGTTAGGGTCTTGGGTCAGTCTAAAGTCCACTTAAAAAAAAATCAGATCATTTGTTCAAAGTGCAAAAGAATTTGGCAAATGGCTAAAAACAACTTTTTTGATACCTTTTCTAAATATTAAAAGAACAATAGTTTTTAATTAAATCGTTTCTATTTTTTAAGTCGTTTCTATTATTTTTTAATCTATAAAAAAGTATATAGCAAAACGTCTTAAGTTAAATAATAAGCAGACAAAGTTTCAAAGTCCAATTTAATCTATTTTTGTTTATGATATATACATATTTTTATGCTTTATGCATAGAAAATTAATTAATTTTATTAATAATACCAAGTTTAAGTTCACATTGGCTTAGTATCACTTTATATAGACAATTAATGTTTGAATATTTTATGACGCTAACAGCCGCCGCTCATCAAACCGAGCTTAAAGTAAATTTTCTGCAGTATATATTCAGAATATACCAAACCTAAAATTACAGGAATTCAATATTTTCGACTAAATTTTTGGTATTACGTTTTATTTCGGTTGTTTTTTTAATGATTCTGCTTTACAGGAATGTTAAATATTTGAAATTTACAGACTCCGATTTGACAAAGCTTGACCAATTAATATTAAAGTAACTATACATTTTTCATGATTTTTACTATCCATGCTGCTAAGGGTTTTGGCTTAAGATTTTATGGTCGGCCGCCTGCCTGACACCAACCCTCCTTGGGAATGCTGTCGTGGTGGTTTACCCGCCGCCGTGCGGTTAGCCCTAAGAAGCTATCTGGAAACCGGCTGTCTTGGTATGGGCATGTTATGCGGAGGAATGAGGACCATGTTGTGAGAAAGGTTTTGAGTATGGATGTGGATGGATATAGAGGTAGGGGACGACCCAAGAAACGATGGATGGATTGTGTGAAAGACGATGGTTGAAAGAATGTTACTTGTGAGATGACGTCTGACAGAGAAGTATGGAAGAAGAAGACATGCTGCGCCGACCCCAAGTAAAATTGGGATAAGGGCAGGAGGATGATGACATTTTTCATGAAAAAAGCTTTTATGCTCTATAGTTGTAACTTACCAAAAAATATAGCACTTCAACTTCTAAATAACCCAACTGATTGCCAAGACAATCGGCCATTATACAGTACTGACTGAGTGATATAATACTCAGTCAGTCTTCCGTGTTTAGCTAGTAAATTATATATGAGGATTAAATATAAGTACTATAACATTGTATAGCGTCGTAATTCAGACATTCATTTTCCATTAGGAACCACACTTAAGAACGTCACGAGTTAATTTATTATGATAGATAGGGTTAATTGCTTTATTAATGGAACTATTCTGAGATGACAAACTTGAAAATTACTGTTTTACACAATCGGGGGTGAGTGAAATGTGACATCTATATATGCATACAACATTAACAGTTTGTTAATTTCCCACCGCTGGGCTAAGGCCTCATCTCACTTTGAGGAGAAGGTTTGGGGCATAATCCACCACGCAGCACCAATGCGGGTTAGTGCAGGTTGGTAACCGCCAAGCAACAATCAGTATTGTTGTGTTCCGGAGTGAAGGGTGAGTGAGCTAGTCACAGACACAAGGGACATAACATCTTAGTTCCCAAGGTTGGTTGCGCATTGGTCTAACTAACTAACTAATGTTTGTGTCTCTTTAAAAACGATGTTATATCAAAATTAGGGTTGTTGTAAATTTTGTATTTAATATATGTTTTAAAGTAATTTATGAAAGTTCATTGAACTTCTTATAATCGAAGTTTCATCTTCTTTATTATTACGAAATGTATTCATGCTTTAGATTCGTCTTTTTTCTTGTTACATGTATCTGATATTATCAGTTAAATCGTACTTTTGAATCGTCATTTTACAGAATGTAGATTCTACCGAGAAGAACCGGCAAAAAACTCAACCCCTTGGGCCATTTGGTCCCTTGGCAGTTCTAACACAAGTGATAAGCATAAAAGGAGGGGTAAATAGAAATTTTAGTAATTCCTTAATAAATTCGAGGCGTCGCTAATATTCTTTTTCATAAAAAAAATATGTGTTATAATTGTGAATGTAATATAGTCGACAAATACAAAATAATCAAAGACATAAATATGGGAGAAATAGACTTCTTATTTGCCATTGCTGCAGTTAACCGCACGTGTCGATAACTACTGTGTTTCGCTCGCCAATTTTCATTTCTACCAATGATTGGAATTATCGCTGAGTTTTCAGTTGTAAATTAAAAAAACTTGAAGTTATTTTATTGTATTGTGATTTACTTGTATTCGCCTGAGACATATCTGAGTATTCTGTTTTTATAAAATAGATAGGGAAATAAAAATTATGAAAAATCTTAATCATTTCTTACATCGCCAATGCGTCACTAACCTTGGAAACTAAGACTGTATCGTCGTAATCGTATCTTCACAGATGTATTTTGTCTGTTTCTTGGTCTCATTTATTTTAATGTATTTAAATGTTTTTAGTTCCAGACAGCATCGCAATCTGAAATTTCGACGGATTATCATTGGTGACACTATAAGATCTCAATTGGTGACAATATAAGATAACAACCTGATCAATGATTTGGATTCTGGTGACTTGATGATGATTGCTAATATTGTGTGCTAGTTCTGCGTGTAAATTATGTGTTAGTGAAAGGGTTACGTGGAAAGAAAGAGAAAGCATTAGCCTAGCAGTGGGATATTTAAAGGGAGTTACATTTTTGTATTACAGTTATACTTAAACTGACACAGACATATATATAACAAAGGGTTGGGTATTAATTCGTTATCAGACGTTATTTATTTCCAAGAATATAAATCTCGTCGTTTTTGTTCGTATATTTTTTCTTAATGTTAAATCAATCCTGACACTTTTCAATTATTTTCTTTTTAACGTCATACTGAGGTTGCCAGCATGTACGATAAAAATAAATAAATCTTAATTAATCTTTTTGATGCTTCGACATATATATTTTTTTATGGTATCGGTAGGCGGACGAGCAAATGGGCCACCTGATGGTAAGTGGTCACCAGTGCCCATAGACAATGGCATTGTAAGAAATATTAACCATTCCTTGCATCACCAATGCCCCACCAACCTTGGGAACCAAGATGTTACGTCCCTTGTGCCTGTAGTTAAACTGGCTCACTCACCCTTCAAACCGGAACACAACAATACTGAGTACTGCTGTTTGGCGGTAGAATATCTGATGAGTGGGTGGTACCTACCGAGACGGGCTTGCACGAAGCCCTACCACCAAGAAGTGGAAGAATCAATATAAAAATAGTCAAAGTATCGTGAAGTTCACTTATTTCAACCTTGCTCTGATTCGCCAAGCGTCCAAGTGTGTAATAAGAAACTACCGTTAATACTTTTCATTACGTATAAGTTCTCATATAATAAACTACCAGGGAAAGTTTTTACGTGTGTAAACAAAGTTGTCAACCGTGTTATAGTTCGTATAAAACTTGTAGTTATTAGCTGTCGAATGTGGCTTCAGAGCAAAAAGCAAACATTTATAGCAATGCATCGAATGATTTCGTTTATATACAGAATGAATATTTATATTGAAAAATATGTAGTGGGAAAAACATAATAAATATTATAAATGTGTAAGTAAATCTGTCAGTCTGTCTGAACGCTGCTATGGCTAAATAACAAAGCCGATTTTTATAAAATTTGTTAAGGTGTTCAAACCCTAAGATAGAAGTAGAAGTACATAATCTATACATATAATAAAATTGGACTGTCTGTTTGTAATATTAAAATAATCGTTTTTACAAAATGCATATGCATACACGGTACATATACCAAAATGTTATTTTTTCAATGTTTGTCTGCCCGCCTGTTCCGGCTAATCTCTGGAACAGTTGGACCGATTTGGACAGGACTTTCACTGGTAGAACTGATGAGCTGATGTAATAAGGAGTAACTAAAGCTACAACAATAACTTTTTCGAAGTCGCGGGCACAGCTAGTATTTATAATAAAAGTAAAATAACAATTAAAATGACAAACAAAATAATAATCTATGTTAGAGACGATGTTGGTGTATTAAAATGTATAACATATCTTATTAGTTACTTTAATATTTAATTAACTTCTTAAGAGAATATGTAGATAAAAAAACGAAATCCGCACAGGCAAAGTCAACTACCTAGTTTTTAATAAATTGCAATTTGAGAAGTACATTTATTTAAAACCAAACCCTGAAACCTGATTCTTTACAAAATTGTAAACGGGGCAATAACAGTAAAGTGAAACTCTATTACCAATAAACACAAAATGATGATAGTTGGATTAAACCTACTGAAAACAGATGTTGCGGGAATCGATTCCCAAGGGGAAATAAGGGGAGGTCGGATTATTGGACCGATATATTCACATTTGTAGGCGAGGCTAGCATATTGTAATTCAAGGATTTCTTAATTCTTGGTTAAAAATAAGACTTTTCATGAGCTATTCAACCCAAACGCTACCATTTGTAATGATGTGGTTTTGTTAGTAAACAGTACAGTGAGCCAGTGCGATTAAACGCGAAGAAAACACACGTGGGAGAGTTTCATTCTACACATTCCAATTTCCTCGTGGTGTTTACCTTAACCGTAGACCACAAATTAACATCATTCTGAACCTGCAGTGGACTGGAATACGTAGTCTTCGCTTACGTATTCCAGCCACTGAGTCATATCGTCTCTATTGTAAGAAAATTTTATGAAATTGCTAATATAAAATTTACATATAATAAAAAACACGTTTCTCACATGGAAACAGATTTTGCAACATTTCATTATGTGAAAAGATTTATTAGGCCAAAAATTGCGAGTCTTTTGTTTGGTCTGCAGACAGAATTAGAGGTTTTATAGGACACAATACAGATGCCAGACTTAAGTGCTCTGACATTTTAAATGGCTGGAACCTTTTAGGCCTCAACAGCAACAATAGTTTACTTGAATACTCATTTAGGAAATCCAAAGAAAGTAATCGATTAAATTTTATTTTTTATTATGAGTTTATTTTAAATAAAAAAAATACTATTAACTCAAAGCGAATACATTTTTATAACTAGGTGCCTACTTCACCTGTAAAATACGTTTGTATTGTGTTTAAAGCAAAACCAATAATATTATTGATGTTAAACTCATGTTTCGTCATAAACAGCTTATATATTTTAAGATGATTGTACATCATACTTTATTTTTTAGGTTTTTTGACAGCCGTGAGTATAAGCTATCTTCAAACTCCAAGGTATTTGAAATATTATTAGGGTTTTCTGCCAAGAAACATGCAATTGTGGACCACAATAATATATTCTGTGCCACTGACTAGTCTCCCGAGAATGACTAGCATTAGCATTACGTTACCGCTTTTGTACGTTGCAATTTTCCGCGGCCTTTAGAGCTTAAAATAAAAATTACTTTACGATCAGGCGTTAGATTAATTATAAACACGATTTAAGAATATGAATATTCAGTCGTGCTTCCTCGAGTTTAAGCCCATAATCCTTTGTTAAGATACATATGTTCTCATCACAAGTCTTTCTTAGCTTTCGTATATAAATTAATCTATAAATAGAACAAAACAAAGTCACTTTTAAGCTCTCTCTGAAACTCCGCTTTCTTCTTCTAAACACACTCAAATGCCTTAGATATAGTTTTCAATAAGAGAACAAGTGAATAACAAACTTTTTTACTTGGTGGTAGGGCTTTGTGCAAGCCCGTCTGGGTAGGTACCACCCACTCATCAGATATTCTACCACCAAATAACAGTACTCTGTATTGTTATGTTCCGGCTAGAAGGGTGAGTGAGCCAGTGTAATCACAGGTACAAGGGTGATGTAAGTAATGGTTAATATTTCTTACAGCGCCTTTGTTTATGGGCGGTGATGATGGTACCACTTACCAACAGGTGGTCCATATGCTCGTCCGCCAACTAATTCCATAAAAAAACAAGTATATGTAAATATTATTTTCAAAATGGCTGAACTGTGACTTAGACTTGGACTATCAAATTTGGATAATTGGAAACTATAATCCGTGACCATATTATTTTGATCTGTGTTACACAATAATTATAATTATGATAAATGTTTGTACATATTTCTCATTTATGTTATACATAATCCAACAAATAATTAAACGTTAAATATATCTATTTAATACCTACTTAATATGTACTTTTGCACCGCCAAAAACACCTCCTATTTTCCTAATAAAAAAAATGCACCCACGCGAAGCAAGGACGGGTCGCATAATTATTTACGTAAAATTAAATGTTTATTATTAAATAAACATTTATATAACATTTATATTTATGTAATAAATTATTTCACTACTTAAAATAGACAACGAAGGCATTTTAAATATAAATTCTTAAAGAAATTCCAAAATACCTTGAACTTTAACATTGAAGTATGAAGCGTCGGTAAATTAAAGTCCGACTTATAAAGTACTTTCAGGTCTCAGGGCTATTGTGTGAAGTGGTCGTAAGGGTATCTGTCATGTTACCATTGCGTCAGCATTCTTGGTCTTTATTACGTTTAGAATGGCGTAGGCGTGCACAGCTTAAAAGACAATTTTCACTTACATAATACTTAAACGAGAAAATTGTTTAAATATTTCTTTACGAAATTTAAAGCTATAATCTCGGGATTTTTACTTAGTGTGTAACTTATATACATTTAGTCTGATATAGCATCGATAAATTGAGAGAATAAATACGTTTCATTTCCTTAATTTGTTATATTAATAAATAATTTATGATATGTTATTGCTTAGAAAATATATTGTATGAACAATTTATATTCCAAGCTCGCTCTCTCTATAGATGTATGTGCTAGTTTATATATGTCGGTACAAGACAAAAGTACAGTAACCGTGCTATACAAGAATATTCCAACCCATACAGAGTAAATCAATTGTTAGCGAACTATATTTAATTTAAAATAATGAAAGAACAAACAATATAAATGTTGTCACGATCGTCCATTGTCATTGACGACGTAAGAAATTTTTACAATTCCTCATATCACCAATGCGCCACCAGCATCGGGAACAGAGATGATATAGAAAACAATTATTTCGAAAACAGTATATATCCATACTGATACTTACAAAATTAAAACTGTGGAATTATTTAGGTTCACGCAGCAGAACCATCAAAATATAAACAAACGAAAATCAAACTTGACGACACAGTTGTGGATCGAATGTTGATCCAAAATTAAGCTTCTTTGGTGGCTTGGTGGCTTCGTGCAAGCTTGTCTGGGTAGGTACCACCTGCTCAACATTTCATCTGATGTTAAGCAACAATAGAAAGTATTGTTGTGTTCCAGTTCGAAATATGAGTGAGCCAGTGTAACTATAGACACATGGGACATAACGTCTTAAATGCCAAGGTTGGTAGTGCACTGGTGATACGAGGAACAGTTGGTATTTCTTAAAGTTTCAATATCTGTGGGCAGTATGACCACCATTAGGTGACCCATTTACCTAATTCATAAAAAAATATATTTCTCGGTTGAAACTTGAAATATCTGGTATTTCGTAAAACATTTAAGGATTTGTGTCCATTGGAACTGTTTCCGGTCATATCGGACTGTCATCTTTTCGGATTATGCGAGCGCGGGAAAAGAGAGTCAAATTTATATACACGTTACTATAATATCTTTTGCACAATTGGCTCCTCCTTAATATTCGCAGCGTGAGATTCGGTCTCGAAAATTTCATTAAAAATTAACGTAAATGTGTCAATTTTGTAACAGTTTAAATGGAACGAATTACTTGGAAGCGGTTGATTTTCCTATGCTGATAGTTACAAAAACAACAGTGTGGAACCAACTTTACACCGCAGCGGCGTCAAAATACAAACGACCTTTATACAAACATTCGGAAATAAACGACGCTTGAATTGGGTCAAAAAATACTCGATTTGCACTTATTTACGCTAACACTCGAAAAAAATATAACACGGACAAATAATAATGAAGTCTTTGCACGAATTAAGCACGCGAAAGATCAATGGTGCTTACCCGAGTTTGAACCCGCAATCTGCGTTTAAGTTTTCCAGCTACAGGGCTACCACGGTCATTGCGACTAGTATCACTACAAAACCAAGTGTCGTGTCGCAGATGTTCTAAAACGAGTTACAATAGTTGCGCTCTGAGAAGCATCTTTTAAGTGAAAACTTCACCAACACGGCCAACTTTAGACTTATTGGTGAACAACCGGTAGAGTTTTCGTGACCAACGTTTTGTTGGCGTATCTACTCTTCGTCAAAGATAAATTCTCGTTTGATTACTCAGTATTGTACAACGTTTTATTATATTATTATGATATTTTTAACATAGTTAATTCTCTTCTTTCTTATTATTATTATTATTTTACTGGCCGCTCGACTTTGTACAGGTATGAGAAGATCATGAAACTGAAATACAAAACTGAAAACCTTCTCATTCTTCGGCTGAGAGATGAGATGAGTTGATTTGAGAACCAACTTCTAAAACGCAAGCGAAGTCGCGGACGACAATTGGTAATATATAAAAACGAAGCATAAGAGAGCGACCTGATATTTGCCGTCCCAGCAAAGTGAGTCAATTGTGAAATTCATTTTCATTTACGAAATACATTTATAATACTAAATTATTTTATTTTTCATGGAGTACTCTCATAAAATATGAAATTTTACCGTTCATGATATATCATACCGATATCAAAAAGTTATTTAAAACATTGAAACATAGTCCCGAGTGCGAGTTTGTCAAATTGATTGATTATTACAAAACTTTTCATTTAATTAACTTAGATTTATCTCATTTAAATATTTTGCCTTTTTTCACTTCAATAATATCTGAATAGGATTTAATATCGTCATGAGAACCATGTCATCATAATGCTTAGGGGACGGTTGGAATCGCTTTGTAATAGATATGACAGGAGATCATTTCTCCTACGTAACGAATACACGGACATGTATATATGAATATATAAATACATACATGCGTAAAGACTGGGGTTTGTGAAAACTTCTGATTCATACTGTGTAGTTTTATTTCGTTCTTGATTAAAAATATGACTGTATTTTTTTTCTGACAGATTGGCACTAATCCGATTTATATGAAATTTTCACACTATTGGATTCAGTTTTCGACGGACATAGGCTTACTAAAAATATATAACGTATCAATTATTGTAAGCTTATTTTTTTGTATAAAACGTCAGCACTGTTTTAGAGAAAATTATTGTTCTGGGTGGTTTGTAAGTGAACTCTGGCAGATCAGCCATCATAATAAACTTAATTGCAGAGTAACAGACCTCTAGGCTAAGTTCATTTTTTAAAGAGAAGTTGGAACCTACACCTTCACGACGCTACAATGCTGATATATATGTAACTGATATTTATCGGACAAGTGTAGATTGAAGATTACTCACAATTTTCCCTAAAGGTCGTGAACCACTGACCATTAGATAAATTCCACGACTTCAGTTACAGGATTCAGATCCACAATTTTCCATTAAATTTACGTGTTATTTCTATTAAGGTTCATAATATTATTAATTAAGCTTTAATAACATTAATAACCGCCCAAAATCATTTTTGTAACACCGATGAAATAACTTAAATGGCGCCTTTAAAATATACGCTCACGAATACGAAATGAAAACATTTCGGATGACGCTTTTCCGGTTTTTACAGATTACTCAGAGCGTAACCATTAAAGTGGCCGTATTTGTGACATTTGCAAAATTATATTTTTAAGTTTTTATAAATGTAAAAATACAAAATAAAAAAATATTGTCCTGTATTCTGGGATGAACATTTTACAATATCTGTGTAATGCATTTGGCTTAATGCCTGATATTTAAACAAACGCTAACCAGCTATACAAGAGCTATAGGAGATTAAACGGCAAGAGACCGCACGGTACAAGATTGGTGTCTTCTAAATTGGGTGGGTATTTGGAGTAATTTGGCTTAAAACCACATAAACGCATTGGTATGATCTCACAACCTCTCAACAGTATCGATAACAAACTTGATACGCTAGGCCCAATGTCCCGAGGTACTTATAGAAGTAGTTTATTCCACGATGGTGCGTCAACTACGGTTCATTCGACATGTCCAGGTTTCCTTACAATGCTTTATTATTCTTTTTTTTTTTTTTTTTTATTCATAGCTGATTATAATACGAATTCTGTACTCGTGATAGCTTAGTAGACACTATTAAGATGACAAGAATGGCTATTTTTAGCTCAAAATATGGGCTCTTACTATCGATGAATTTACTAATAGAAAGAGCGATAAACGGTGAAGGCTTGTATTCATAATTTATAAGTATTTTGTACAAAATTGCTGAAAATAAAACCTGTTTTTTTAAGCAACATGGCTAACTCTGTCTAAACAAACACAATGGTGAGGTGCAACAGAGTAAACACATAAAAATCAGTCTCGTACTTTAAATAATATCTAATATTTGTTTCAACAAGTTTACTAATAAATAAAATATACCTGTGAGAACAATTATCCACCGACTCCAACATTAAAGTTAACTCCAGTATTAAAGTTAACAGTTTCAACACTATTCTCCTAAAGTCCTCTAAAGTTAAACCTAAAATACTTCTGCAGTGTAATATTTCTGGAACGATGTGCTGGTGCCCGAAATATTGATTGGTCAGCAGTAGAGTCGGCGTCTTATATTAAACAAGGGGTTGATGTTTTTTGCTCGTTGCTCACTCAACTTTACGACGTGCATGCGCCGATTCACCCAGCGAAGTTGAAACACCTTCCTGCTCCCTGGCTAAGGAAAAACGTTGCTATAAGTAAATATAAATTAAATAATTCTGATGAAAATCGAAGTAAGTAAATTAAAGCTAGGAATCTCTGCAATACATTATGTAGGAATGCACAACGACACTATAATCGTACTACAGTCGAGAATGGCGATTCTCACAGAGTTTGAAAATTTCTTGTGACTTTGGAGTTGGTAAGTCTTCTCATAATTCATCTGTTCTTAATATTGATACAGAACTCTTAAATCAATATCATTCTACTCCTTCGAATTCATTTGATAGTTCAGCTAAATTTTTAAATTCACTTTCTACGACTTCAACTGCTCCTTATCCTCAGTTCACTGCGTTTGATGTTAAGAAGAGCGTGATGTCCGTCTCGTCTAATGTCGTCATACGAAAAAATCATACTACGGCTACTTTTTTTATGGCTTTGGTTGGCAGACAAACATATGGGTCACCTGATGGTAAGTAGTTACCACCGCCCATAGACAAAGGCGCTGTAAGAAATATTAACCATTCCTTACATCACCTATGCGCCACCAACCTTGGGAACTAAGATGTTATGTCCCTTGTGCCTGTGATTACACTGGCTCACTCAAACTTAGCCAAATTATACACATACAGAAAAATTAAAAATATGAAATCTCAATGGTGCCTTTCCAGGATTGCCCGCACTCCTTTGTCATTTAAGTGTTCAAACTACTGGATCACCATAGCATTTTTTACATGAGAAAAAATAAAAAACAAAATGCAAGATAAAAAGTTCGAATGACATAGAAAGACATATGTTTCTATACAGATAAATGATGCACTCGCTTCGCAATTTATAGTATACGAATCTTCGGAGCACGTCGTTTGTAACTATCAAACGTATTCCTTTTGAAAATATTTTCTCTGCTTCTATCAAACAAATTATTAAATAACATACATTTTAAAATTACACTTGTAGCTCCAGTTCGTTTACTGATAAACATGGCGTGTTTATGTTTCTTTATTTTTTTTTTCCTCATGTACTGACCGAATATAAATAAATGTGATGTCAGATATATTATTCGTGAAATAACAAATATTATTAATCACAACATAGTTTAAAACAAAGTCGCTTTCCGCTGTCTGTCTATCCCTGTGTATGCTTAGATACTACATAATAACCATTTTTTATCCTTTACTTTTTACGCAGGATTTTTAACGAAGCGATTGTAAGCAATACAGCATTAATCTTTATCCAATAAAGTACCTTAAACATATTGTGCATTTAATATAGATTAATATGGCATTTTCCAGAATATCATTTAAATGAATACTTTTGATGATATTACAGATTTAAAACGCAATTACAAAAAAGCTGTGAAAATTGTATATAAAGACATTCAAGCCAGGGCGGGTCGCTAGTATAGAATGAATAGATATCACTCTTAACAAAAATAATAAGTGTAATTTTAAGTCAAATAAGCGTACGTAATTGAGTCAAGGTTCTCCCGTTTTAAGGAGAAGAATTGAAGCATATTCCATCATACTTTTCGAATGCGATGAATATTTTAATACGTATTTATATGTAGCAGAATTTAATTCTAGATTCATCGGACTTTTATGCAAATTTAGCTATCGGCATCATCTTCGGTTAAAATGTACGCAGTCTAACCACTTATATCTTTATATATAAGTACTGATTTCCTTTAAAAAATAATTTAACTTTTCCGTTTAATGTATTAAAATATCAACAAATCTTTACATTAAGTACACTTCAATAAAGCTATTTGGTACGCGTAGTTTCATCCGTGCTAACCTGCAAAGGTTACTGCACCCCCGTTGCTCGTAGCATGCGAGTATGGTATGTATGTGAATAAAATATACGTATTCAATTTGTTTTTCATTTTAAATATTTCCTATTCTGCAAAATAAAACGAAATAGCAACAATATATATATATATATATATATATATATATATAGATAATGAAAACATATATATATATATAGATATCTAAAATAATGGAAAAACTACTAAAACTACTTATAGATTTAGTTTATTTATCACAAGGTTATTATTATTTATTTAGTTTATTTATCCTTATGAAAATAAATAAAACATTAATTTTGAAAAAAATATGTTTAAAAGAAAAGTGTGATAATTTTCATTGCATTTTATATATTTAGATAGTTTTAGAAACATTACGATATATTCGTATGATATAATACGGATTGCATGCATGCAAATGTTTATTGAACCTCATTGATTTAGAAATAATAACAATTTAAACTTTCCTCAACAACACGCTCCTTACGAAATTTATTGCATAAAAATATTAAATTCGTTAAGTTAATATTGTGAATCAACTATAAATAATTTCCTTAACATCAAATACTTTTATAACGATTAATCTTCTTCAAAACCATCATATCTTTATGAAGACATAGCGAGTACAAAAAGATTAGGTCACGTTCAGTCCAAAGAGTAGTTCTTCCATGTAATCAGTGACATAGAAAAAAAAGATGACATAAATTTACCACAAACTTTATTCTGATGTATTTTGAGTTGATAAAATATATCACAATATAAATTTAGTATATAATAAATATAAACATGTAAATTAATCTATAATAATAATATTTCCAGGAAATCTAGCTATTCTCCGTTGAAAATGCCAGTCGCGAGTTGAATCGATCAGGAGGCAGCATAATCACAAATTTATTAAAATCTCTTTTTTATAGCAAACGGTACCTCCACATGAGACACCTGAGGGTAAGTGGTAACAAATCAAATAATTATCTAAGATGTCTTTTATGCCATAGGTGGTAAACGAGCGGTGCATGATGGAAAGTGAATATCACTGCCAACGGAAATCTGCAACACGGGGGGAGAGGGGATATTTCTGGCAAGTGGGTTGCCGGTTTTCGAGAATCAGTAAAACAATATTAACCAATGATCATATTAAGTACAAGAAGAGTTTTAATAATATGCGTGGGCTTATAATACTTGTATAATTCCATGTATAAAGTTCGTAAAAGTTAGAAAATGAGATATATGAAAAGAACGTACTCCCATAAATACCTATTTAAGAAGGATTACGTCAGTGAAGTTGGGTCTACGTTACCTCCATAAACAAAGTTCAGAGCACATACAGGTAATATATCCTTGTAATTTAGAGCCTTTTGTTTGTTTAATATTATTTTATGCATTTTGCAATTTAAAAATATAAATTGTTATAGTAACAGTTTGAAAATATTCCTCTGTTAGGCTATGGTCTACTTTTTGAGAAGGGTGTGATATTCCACCACACAGCTCCGATAGAGTTTGATAATTACACATATGGATTCTCATCCGATACATACAGATTTTCAATGTTTTATGATATTTCCGATGATTTTCATTATTTTATCACTCTCAAAATCAATTATAAACACTAATAATCGCGAAATGTTTGTCCAGCATGCACCCGAATTATTATAATAGTATCCGAGATCACATATTTTACCGTCAAACAGAAAAACGTAGTAATGTGTTCTAGTTGAGAGGGTGAGTGAGGCAGTGTAACTAAAGTTACAAGAGACTCATCCAACCTTGTTGATGCAAAGTTCATTTAAGTATTGGTTAATATTTCTTCCAGTACCAACATCTATGGGCGATGGTGACCACTGAGCTTATTACCATCAGGCGGCCTTTTTACTCGCCTACATATTTTAATTAAAAAAGCGATTACCTTTTAAGTGTTTGCCTAATATTAACAAAAATTAAATGTTAAATACCAAAAACAATGTTTATTTCAATTTATTATTCCGTAAAGTACTTACGCAGTAAGATGAGCAACAATTTCCTGTTTTCAAAGAGAATTCCTAAATACTAAGTATTGCTATTTAGCGGAAGAATATCTGATGGTATAAGAATGGGTGGTACCTACTCAAAGAGTATGACAGTCTTTAAAGTCTACATTTTAAAAAATATGTGATAACAGAAATATTTATTTAATATTTTTATAAGAATTAAATAATAAAATATTTTTATAAGAATTAAATATAAAAAAATACACGAAAAAAAAAAAGAACACTTTTATAATAAACTCGCTAAGAGGTATATTTATGAAGATAGCTGATGATAGCTGTGTTTTTTATTTCAATATTAATTTATTATAACTTTGTAAGTGAATTTACGATTAAAAATATGTTTTTTTATTTTTAATTCTCAAGTATGACATAAAAACCCACTTCTATGAAAATAATACAAAAACGTGACAATCGTATGAGAATTAGGATTAATAAACCTCTGATTTATATATTTCATGCGATTGTTTACGTCTCTCCTTTATAGGTAACTAACGACCCGCCCCGGCTTCGCACGGGTTCAGTGATGATACTAAATATACTACAGATTCAGACCAAATTTCACAGTTTTTCAGTCGTTAGACAATACAAACCGCTATGTCCCTCCGTATTTAATTGGTAATATCTTCGAATATATTTCATTTAAATTACTTGCTCTAAAGGGCCGTACTGATCTATATTAAACGCAAAATGTATTTAAGGTAGGTACTTAATTGGATAAGGATTAATGCTGTATTGCCTAAAATCGCTTAGAAAATATGCCATTATTTGTCGTAAAAAGTAAAGGATAAGAAATGATGGGCTATCCCTAAGAGATAAACATATTGCGGACTTTTTTGTAGACCTTTTTAGGTGTACAATATTGTAGTATTTTTATCTATCTCGTAGGGTTTAGCCTGCGTTTGCAATGTAAGCGCAAATAATATGTTTATTTACGACATCACTTCAGAAACCTTTAAAATTATCAGTGTTTCTCTAGTATATTGTGCATGTATTATAGTATTATACATATAAACCTTCCTCTTGAATCTATCTATCTATTAAAATAAAATGCATCAAAATTCCTTGTATAATTTTAAAGATCTAAGCGTACATGTGGACAGACAGCTGTAAGCGATTTTGTTTTATACTATGCTTTATATTACTCTATAGAATTAACACAACCCTATTCCACTTTACCACTTATAGCCACTTTAATTTCATTTTATTTAAGTTCGGATAACAGATTCGACGTAGTTTAAAACGCTATTATTACGCGAAATCATACTAAATATCATAAATTATTCAAGATGTCGAGAAATTATATTACGTCAATTCAATGTCTAAGTTCTTCACTTCTTGTGGTTGGAATAGACAATTTTTTTTTTTTATTTTATAGTGGGCAAATGAGTAGAAGGCTCACCTGATGGAAAGTGATTACCTCGTATATGTAAAATAAATTTTCATATTATGTCCGAGGCAGAAATGTCTTTGCCGCGACGAAAATCTAGTTATAAGCGATATTATCAACTGGTTGATTTTTTAAAGTCAACGGTTCCGTTTTCGTGGTAGCACAATACATATTTCACATACAATAATACGGTTATAGTTTTAAAAACCTCGAATCTCTTGTACGAAACGATGTGTGTCGTATTTGCTGCACCTTTTAATTTCAGGTTTCTTTATCCACTTGAAAACATTATCAAGGATATTATTGATACGGTTTTTTAATTTGTTCTTTATATATATTTTAGTACAGTATTGTTTTCGTGTAAACGCTTATCCGATATGTGTGTGTGTGTGTGTGCATATTATTTTCTTCGTTTGGTGAATAATTCGTTTAGTGACTTTTCATTATAAAAAAAAAGATACAGTAATATAAGGGTTAATTTTTTTTCATTTGAATAAACAAAATGATTTAATGTTTATAATATTTAATTTATACGACAGTGTATATTTTAGAAAATGTTGTATAGTATTTTGCATTGTAAACGAATTACGAACTTATTTAATTTTGATCATGGATAATGTCAACAATGTTTTATTGCAAATTATGTTTAATTTTGATTGCAGTTTAATTAAATGTGACTAAAATATTTACCAATAAACCAGGAATACCAGTGTTAGCATTTGTGAAGAACGTCAAATACATTTCAATGTGAAACGTATACAGAAATGTTGACTTTTGAATGTGACCTTGAAATTTACTTATCACATGCAATAATTATTCTTCCAAATAAACCTTTACTTCAATTAAACTAAATGTCGCACGATTTTGTCAATTTTACTTTTATTTAATTTAATAACGATCAAATATGGTTGCAAATAGTTACCGTAATTTATATTTACACATTACATACAAAGCGCACTTTACCACGCGTTCATATTTTAAATAAAAAAAGTTACAGATTGATGTATTGGATGATCAGTAAAAAATTGAACGGTAAAAAGGCTAACTCGAAAAACATGAATAACATCAGATATAAATTGAAAT
The DNA here is from genome assembly GCF_905147765.1 of Vanessa atalanta. Lineage (NCBI taxonomy): Eukaryota > Metazoa > Arthropoda > Insecta > Lepidoptera > Nymphalidae > Vanessa > Vanessa atalanta. The sequence continues at coordinate 11,934,526 of NC_061880.1, read as the reverse complement.
TTTACGCAATCATGTGAAACAACCAATTTTATTGAATCACTTGAATTCAGGTTGAATAAAATGGCGGATTTAATCCAGTTTATCTATTTATTATTAATGTCGATGACATTTTTCAAATGACATTTGGTCACGTGATATTGATATTTTATAATGTTTTTTTTTTCTACATTTGAATTGGAATTACAAAAAAAAATTAAAATTTATTTTAAAAATTAAAAAGACTTTCCTTTTTAATCCAGTTATGATTTAGTAGAATCATGTGACGTGACATGTGATGTACTGCCTCCACTTTGGCCGGCCCGTGAGTGACTCAAGACATTTCTACCATTGGACGATCACGGCTTGCTGGGCTAGAGTCCTGATCCGCTCGACCTCCGCCGCCTGAACCTGACCTGAGTAACGAACGAGCTTGGGAACAAATCTATCAGTTAGGGCTAAATCTATCAACTAATAACACATGGTCTAATAATAATCGAATTCTGATGAAATAAATCACAAATAAAAAAAAAATCGAATACGTACATAGCACGCCGAGTCTAAATTCCATTGCAGAATCAGTTGGTATCTGTAGTGAATATAATTGTCACCGAACAATACACCATTCCTGCACATTAAATTTGTTCCCGCAACCCACAACGCGCAAACGTAAAAATTCACACGGCAAAATTCGCCGAATTATAAATCTGATACTTTTAACGGTAACAGCGTACGATCTTATACATTTTTTATTTACGGTACACATGCTACGCTTATAAACATCGATAACAAGTCGTGGTGAATATAGGAATGAAAATTACTAACGAAATTCCCACGCTCGCTCATTACGTCGATGATTTCGAACACCTACTAATGGCTCTAAAACGATAGTCACATAACACTTTTATCATAAATGTGGCAATTTCGAACCCTTTTAAAGTAATAAATTGTATTTTCAATTAGGTAATACGTTTAGCTTTAGTATAATGAGTCGTGGTATATTTAATATTATTATTAATATTTTAATGAGTATAAACTCAAACTCAAATTCGTTTATTCAATATAGAAGCATTACACTTACTTATTGATAGTCAAATTAAACACTACCACCGTTTCGCAAACGAAAGTAGCTACATAAAAAAAAACTCAGCGGGTCTTTTTTTTTGTCGATCTAATTAAATACATATATTGAATATGAATAGAAATAGCCGGGAGGCGATCGTTTCATTTTCAGGGTGTGCTATCAATCATAAACTCACTAATTGTATAGTACCTTTCGCGCACAAGCGTTTCTTAACAAATTTTTTTTTATTTGGCAACAGAAGCATTTGAACGCTTTCTGGGATCCTGTTGTAAAACCGTATACATTGCACCACAAAAGAGTTAGTGACTATATGCAGTCGATAAATTTTTCTTAAAAGTATTTTGTAGTAACATAGGCTTTGACGGCCATGGTTTTACGGAGACTATTAATTCATGACGGAAATATTATAGAGCATAGTGTGTGTGCAAATATGGACATTCTCCTATAACCTTACTCTCATAATCCGCTAACACAAAACAAATGGCGAACTTGCTAGCTCGCAGTCGCTATTGAAGACTACTTGATTGAAAACACTTGAATTAAATTTAACGGCACAGTTTCGGGATTAGAACCCGATCACTTATGGTATTTACTTGTACAAGGTACAACTACTGCACTAGGTACAATAAAACTGAATAATAGGTAAAATACTAACCCTGCGACTTCAGTGGCGCGAACTATATAAAACTTTACCTATAACACACAAACCATCACTTTAAATTCAGTTTAGCAGTGATAAATCGGTCCAGCGGCTTAAGTGTGAAGCGGTAATAGGCAGAGTTACTTACGCATTTATTGTATTCGTATATATTAAATAATATATTATATTAATACTAATTTATGTTTTCTACTGTTGTTTGATAGCATATTTTATAGCACAGCAGCCAAGGATTTTTTAACCCAAAGCCGTTCTTTGTTCCTGTTCAAAGAGTTGATAAAGGGTAGACATTATTCTGCTAACACAAAGTTGATAGGACCTTATTAAAGACTTACAGCAGTTCGTCTTGCTACATTATAAATAAAGGCTTAACGGAAATTGTATATCTACTAGCGTTTTACTCGTAATGTCGATGCTTAAGTTCTCTGACTATTATTTTTCTTATTGAATTTCTTGAAGCTAAAGCTAGCCATAACTTCTTTTTACGAGCCAGTATTGTATTGTTTTTTTTTTTATTAAACATCGCTTGTATTGCAATTATCGCTGGCTGAAAATAAAAAACAGGTCAAATGCAAGTCGGACTCGCCTGCAAAAGGTTTCAACGGTGAAAATAGAAAATTAAAAGAGAAAAACAATTGTAGTCCTCAAAGAATAAAAATACAGCTTGTGAATATAAATATCGATCCCTCTTTTGTCGCTAAAGCGTGAAATAACAGTAATGACAAAGTTTAATTTATTCAACTTAATCAGTTATTTTAAACTTGTATACAATTTGTTTGCAAGATACTTAACATATTAAATTAAATTAAACGAGGTAAATAATACAAAAAGGCTAAAAGAGTTACAGAACGAACTAGGTATATAATTGAGATTCTAAAAATTTTTAGAAAACTTTAAAAAAGAAACATCTCACTGAAGGTTCTAAATATAGATAATAAATTCAAAATAATTTCTGACTTAACTTAAACTTAACTTACAATCAACATAATAGTTATTTCTTAGGAAATATTTTAATTATTGTTGAATTATCTTATAGCAGAAATTACTAAAACGTAAACCACTAAAATAAATTATAAGCAATTTTTTTAATGAAATATTAGATATGATATAATCACAAAAAAATGAGATGGTTAAGACCAGTGGAGCGTATATAAGTGTGAATCGGGTTTCAAATGCAATTCCGTTAACATCAATCGCAGATCGCTATATTCACTGATGTGTAGTGTTCCCCTTCTTTGACGGTGAATTAAATGCAGCACTGGATCCACTGAATACAGGACGGAGGAAATGCGATTAAAAACTGATGTACCATTTCACGACTCAGCAAGGAATTGATTTCGATTTTTGAATTCAGAATTTTCTCTAGTTATCCATATTTAAATTTAAATTTTGAATAATTCATTACTTGTAAGTTTTAAGAGTTGCTTTTCCAAATTTAAAATGTTTTTTTTTTTTATTGCAATCGATAGAGCCAGGCTTGTGTATTATTGTGTAAGACCAACGTCCAAATATATCAGTACTATATAAATTTTTAATCATCAATTATACACTACCAAAATTGGGAAGTAAGATTTCATCTCCCTTGTACCTGTAGTTACACTGGCTTATAGCTTTGCAATAATAAATTCAATTAACTAAATATTTTAAATAGATCTGGCTAACGAGTTATGTAATTTTGTGACGTCAGGATTTCGTGCTGATTTTCGTCTTCGAGAAAGGTTAGTACTAATACAAATAGTTTGCAAAACAAGCTACGAATGTTACTCGGAAACATAATTCTAATAATTATTTTGTAGGATAATACGACTTGCAAAAAGTACAATAGAGGAATAAAAAAAAAAATTATTGAAAGCCGTAACGTTCGCCTCCAGTTTGTTTCAAATATAAAGTAAACAATAATTATTGAAAAAAGCGTTCAGGATCCTTACAGAGTACATTTGAAAATTTGTACAAATTTTTACTTTATTATTTATTATATAGAATCTGCTGTCGATGGCTTTTAATTCACTTCCGAGCGCAAGCTTTAACGCTACAAAATTAATACGTCAAGAATTCCGGTACAATATACTCGATAATTATTAAGTTTCATTTTGTGCCCAGTGCAGCGAACGGCTGTAACTAGTAGTAGAATATCTTTATATATTCATACCTAGCTAATTAATTTAAGACTAAAGAACAGACTCTTATAATACTAAGTAAAACGCGACTGGAATAAGCTCAGGCGCAGTACTCACGAATTTATGAAACACGTGAGATTTAGCAAAATTATATTTTTTCAAATTTCGAACAAGAAATTGATGTTACGAATCTGCCACTTATTTGGAATTGACTTTACCAACTATGTAAATAACAAATGTGTTAGCTGCATATATTATATAATTGTAGAATGTTGAGTTAATCTATATTTATTTATGTATATTATAAAAATGATTTTTATATAGTTATTAACACATATGAAACTCATAACTGAAGAAGTATTAATAATGTTTCTTATTCCTATATTGCCGCAGGCTGTGACGTAGTTTACTAGTAAATATAATACAGACGTTGTTTGGTGAAAAATAGATTGTATTATGTATGATTTATGTTGGATTCCCTTTCTCTGTAATCTTTGCACGTACCAACGATTTCTGACAATACATGTCCATACTCATTTTATCGATCGATTTTAGTTACTCAGTTATATTCTGGATAAATATTATAAAGGGGTTAAAAGAATCTTATAGTTTATATATACAGTAAATAAAAATCAAATTTTTCATTAAAGTGTTCAAATATACACCTTGTGTCACCTTATCTTTTACACTAGTTCTAAGGTATTAAAATTGTACTTAGTTTCTTGCCGGTTTTTCTCGGTAGAATCTTCATTACGAACCGGTGTAGTTTACTTGTACTGTACTTTAAATAGTTTGTTAAATGACAATTCAAAATTGCTCGTAGAAATCTACTTGAATAAAGTATATTTTAATTTGATTTGATTTGATATATGTTTTGGTCACCGAATCGCTGAAACCATCGCCTGGTAAATGGACTCTAAGCTCTATGTCCAAGTTCTTCTTCTTTATTTAAAACTCTACATTCTCCTTATTGATAAATATTTGTACTAAGAATGCGATACAGATAATACGGATCAAATGACTTACCAAATTCCACTTAATATTATCGTAATAAACCTGGCTTCAGCAGATTTCCTAGAAGGTATTCCTTAAGAAATTTTAACATTAAAACAAATGAAAAAATATTCGTATACATATATGATTGATTCTTGATGTCTCATGGATACGTCAATTATCTTAAGTCACAGCAACGTGTATAACGTAAACATTTTTAAATCCGTACAATCTATCTAAAAAAAATTGTAACGCGGAATATTCTTTCTCTCTTTCTATTATAAGTAAGATGTCATTTCAAGAAGAAGACAAAGTATTGTGTAACTATACTATAGTAATAGAATATTTATTGATAAGGGGTTTATTGGTTGTTTAAATAACGCTTCGTTCAGCAGTTACTAAAATTTTGAATATGATAATTTACTTATGACGGTTTTAAATGTATGTCGTGATAAGCAGTTCTGTATTCAAATGTTTTTTAAGCAGATTACAATGGAGTGAACTGGCACAAATCATCAGGTTAGGAACAAGCGTTATGCCTTCTTCTGGCCTTGGTAATAATAATGAAATTTATTTTTTGTTATTGTTTTAATTATACATACATTATATAAAATATACATATATATATAATCTAAGTTTCAAAGTTCCGAGGCATGACACAGCTAATTTTTATATAATATTTGTTTTGTATAAAAATCCTAAATTAACATATTCTAGAAAATGTGTTTGTTAAGCATTTTTTGTTAAAATTGCGCGTTATGCAAATCTGAACTTTCCTTAATTCAAATAATGCTTTACCGATATTTAAACTTGCTTAGGCGGTAATACGCGAGTGATATTATTGTTAAATATTTAATCATTTTGTGTTTTATTACGGGTCTAGTCAGAGTTAAATGACTGTGATATACTCAAAACCAAATCAAAGTTTACTTTACTCATAGTAGTAGTTCCATGTGCTAGCCCGATTGGGTAGGTACCAACCAGATATTCTACCACCTAAAAAATAGTTCTTAAAAACAGACTGGAATTGCGAACTTGGCGTTATGAAATGTGAACCCTTGTGCGTTTCAGAAATCATCAAAATTCTTGCTCTCCGTCTGATCCCTCAGCAGACGTGTCAGATTGCGTGCAAATCGGATTATAATTGTATATACTAGTATGCAGCGGTCTTGATATTGGCTGCAAACGTCCAAATCTGTTAGGTCGAATCGTATAATTATAATAATCTTTGGCGTACGGTGAGATTTTGTTTGGATATGCTTTATTAACATATATGGAGATATCGCTGATCATTACAATAATTATAAAGTAGCAATTGTCAAAATACTTATTGAGAGCATAAAATTAAGAGGCAATCAGCTGATTTATAGAACTTTTGTTCCCCCTTGTATCGTTTTATTGTCGTTGGCTTATATTAGTCTCAGTCATTATATTCAATAATAAAATTCATAAGATTTTTCAAAGCAATAAAAATATGCAAGAGTGATAATTAAATTCTACCACATTGTATCAACCAAACCGCATTGCAGCAGCATGGTTAAATTAACTATATATATGATAGGTCCCACTCTTAATATATATGACAGAATGGGTGGTTGATCAGAGTGGATGTCCTCACTATCAGACATTATGTGTGGGCGTAATGCGGGTACGGGTAAATAATAATACTTCCGTAATCACTCAAACGATTTACTTTCAAACACTATTAAACACAATAATAACGAGTCGTAAGAAAGTTCCTAGATGTGTTGTCTGTCCGGCGGCTAGCACCGAAGTGTCGTGTCGCCGACTCGCACCGACCCATCTAGGCTCCGTCGAAGCGTTATGTAATACTGACAACGCTTGCGGCTCGTCAAATCAGCTTCCGAATTGTTGACATCTCCGACATATACAACCACCAAGCAGGATACTTAGTATTTGCTTTTGCAACTAGTATAATATCAAATGGCTCAATCGATTTTTATATGAAATCTTACAGTAGTACTTCTTTTATGGCAGAAGAACTGGTAAGGTGTACGCACAATGTCTTACTACGTCAAATCGCCCAAACATGGGAGCAAACTTACGTGTTGAATATATTGCTTATATGTTGTGTTTATCTGAATACGTACCCTGTACCTATGCCTCTATATATATATATATCTGTACAACTGGTAGAATTATTATACTTCTCTACATAATAAATACCTCAAGAAATAATGTTTCACTAAATACATTGTTTTACTTATAAAATACGGGTTCTTAGTAATCACTCTTGCGTGGCAAAAAGTTAATTTTATTTTACGATTGTAATAAAAGAGAAAAGAGGAATTTTAATAGATAAATTACTGGAATGTTTCAAACGGCTTTTATGTTATAATTTGTTATACATTTTTTCACGTGTATCAACAATTGTTTCAATATTTGTTAAAATAGGACAAATGTCTCAAGTTCTACTCTTAAACACAAGATCGGTAATAATTAATGATGTTGTTCATTACCTGAATATTATTTGTTTGTAGGGCTTTATATGAACCCTTATAAGTAGGTAACAGCCACTCATCATATTATATTCTACCACCAAAACCAAACCCCCTAGAGGGCCATCGGACGCACGACACCGGCATAGAGACATCATTTGTCAACTCCCTAACCAAAGACAACTAATCAAAGACAACAATTTTCTTGAGACAAAAACCTAGAATTAATAATAAAATTATAATATAATAAGCAAAATGAAAAGTACAACCGATATATCACTAGCGTATCAACCCAGCTATCCAAGACTTCGAAATAGCTTTTTAAGGTAACCGCTAGACGTACGAGTTAAGAATATATATATAGGACAAATGTCTTAAGAAATATAATAGAAATATCGTTCAAATATTTCCACATGAAAATCCTTAATTTCACTGAGGATGACTTGTGAAGGTAAAGGCTTAGAGGGTATTGTCCCACATTTCACTCAGTACACGCAAGTCTTCTCAAGTGGTTTTCCCTTATCTTCAATAACGAGACGAATTATAAACACGAATCAGGCACGTAGACTTGATAATGCTCACCATTCGTTATATAGCCAATGTAACCTTGGGGAACTGAGATGTTATGTCCCTTGTGCCTCTATTTACACTGGCTCACTCACCCTTCAAACCAAAACACAACAATACTGAGTACTGTTTGGCGGTAGAATAACTGATGAGTGGGTGGTTCCTACCCAAACGGACTTACTCAAAGGAATACCACCAAGTAATTCAAGATCTAACATAATCGTAATTAAAGGGTATAACTCTAATGAGAAACGAACTAATTTGCGTGGCATTATACGCTTAACTGTAAAAACGAATATTATCATATCGTATTAAATTATATTTTACGACTATTTACGATGAAATAAGTTTATTGCGTCCTCGGGAACGAAGGCGTTGTACTATAATCTTATTAAATGTCACGAAGAAGATTAAAGTGAGACTGGGAGAGAGAATACTCTAATACATTTTTAAATTACTGTTTTCCTTTTTCGTTGTTTAAAGTCAGAACTGAGAAATTAATTTTATGAATGCTCATATAACGAAGTTTATTTTAAATCTGTATTGTTATTTAAATTTTTAGGGTTTAATGTTTAACTTTAAACGCCTTTAAAGTACTTCTACAAAATATTTTACATTACATTAGAAGCCTGTAAATTTCTCAATGCTGGGCTAAGGCTCTCTCTTCGAGGAGAAGGTTTGGAGCATATTCCACTACGCTCCTCCAATGCGAGTTGGCAGAATACATATGTGGCAGAATTTCGTTTGAAAAGTTCGATGATTTCGGGTTTCAAACCTAGGTTTGAACTCGAAATCATCGGTTAAAATGCACGCGTTCTAACCACTAGGCTATCTCGGCTCTCCTATAAAATATGCCAATTGAAAATTGTTGGTCTGAAAAAACGATTCTAATTCTGAATAATCAATTTACAAAATAATGATGGAATTAATTATTATTTTGCTAGAATCTTTACGATAGAACAAATAAAGAAATATGTACATAGACATATCATATCATGTCAAAAACTTTATCGATACCAAAAACCTTTCGACATCCTCTACGCCACTTAAACTCACACATTTATATGTGGCTTAAGATCTAAATATTTAAGTGAACAGTTTATATATGACCCTTTTTAAGGAGATGGTTTGGAGTTTTTTCAACGACTCTGCTAATATAACTTCCATAGCGAAACATAAACACAAAAATCCCGTAAGCTTAAGTTAAGAATCACGTGTTACTAGACAATACACCATCTCAACTATTTTGGATAAGATTATAATTATTTTCTTATTCCTGTTAACTATACGTAACAGTTGTTGCTTTTAATGTCCTAAAAAAAAACGCTATTGCTATTATCTCCTTATCAGGAACTCGCAGTCGAGTCTGTATTCCTTGAATTATCTGGTATCTGCTTATCTCTATGAAACCATTGGGTAAAAACGCTAAAAAGGATTAATTTAATTAATGTTTTTATACAAAGAGAGCTTATGTGGTCCAGTGGATTTAACATTTAGAGCGTTGTTTGTGAGTTCGATTCCGGAGAGTTGCCACAGAGATTTGATTACTTAATTTATGAAGTAATCACGAGAGGGTGAAATATGTTTTTTAATATTGCCTAATTCTATTTGAAAGTAGCAGTCTTTGCAATTGTTAATGATTCAACGTTGACCAAATCCGAAAAACCCTGAACTTTTGCGCAGTTATCGCAACGGAAAGTTTTCTCTTTGAAAGTTGTTCATTCGATCCGAGAAATTGAGGTGCTATAATGATACGGAGGCTCTTGTCACTTTAAGTTCCGTTTGTTTATTTATATACCGCTGAACAATTACTGTAAACTATCTCTTAATCGTATATATTTCGTAAATGAATACATGATTAACATTGACCAATTATAATAATAATAAATAAATATTGGACAAAATCACATACATTACTCTGATCTCAATGTAAGTAGCTAAAGCACTTGTGTTATGGAAAATTAAAAGTAACGACGGTACCACAAACACCCAGGCAGAGAAGATAATATAGAAAATTAATGAACTTTTTCTACATCGACTCGGTCGGGAATCGAACCCAGAACCTCGGAGTGGCGTACCCATGAAAACCGGTGTATACACTACTCGACCACGGGGGTCGTCAATTATCATAATTAATTGACTGATTAGAATCATTTCGTGACCAATTAAAATAATGTTAGATCTTCAGAATACCAATTGGCCAAATTAAAGGCGGTATTAGTAAATAGAAGGCACCTTGAAATTGCACATAACTTTATTATTCCGTCAAACAAATAATTGTTCATTATAATTTTCAGCTTTAATGTTTAGCCGGGCCAAAAGAAATTGTATTCATTAAAAATGGACTTACTTTTATTCTTCAAAAGAAATCAAACATTTACATTTTAATAGTTCATTTTTAATTTCTATGTATAATGTTTTTTTGTAAAGGGCCCCTTCAGCCAGCCGATTTTTTGTAGACCTTTACCCCAAAACCGTGTATTCAAACCTTTTTACTCGAGATCAAAGATATAATTTATTTGAATGAAGCTACGCTTTCACCTACTGAAAAGTGATTTAAAAGATATTTTGAGAAGTATTTATAGATCCTGGTGTGTATTCATTTAGTATATATATAGACAATTAGCCGTTCAGTATCTTTTTCTCCTCTAATAATACTCATTTTTATTTGGAAGCTATTGACGAGTCTATTGGTATCAAATCAAGCCAAGCCAAAGGCAAAAGTTTGCCACGACGTGGCACTAAATACAAACTATATTCAAACATAACATGCACATAGGGGTTGTTCTAAATTTAAAAATCAGTGTGTCTAATATAATATACCGAATTAGGTATCATTTTTTAAACTTTTTTCCTCAATCCTTCCATCATGTTATATATATATATATACCCTTTTCTTTCCCTTTTTCTCTTTTATTGGAAAGGAGTAACTAATGGGTTTCTCAACAGGTCTTTGGTACAGTCGACAGTATGAATTGATAATAAATGGAGTTTAATCTTGTAAAGTTATGACTCAAAACGGCTTGTACGAGCTTATTTAAACAAAACATATTTTAAATAAATTTTGATAAAAAATGTTTATAAATAATACTATAAGAAAAACAAGTTCGTCTTTAAAAACTAGAATCCTTAATAATAATTAAATTTTGATGTTGTAAGTAATATTTCACGTTTGAATAGGACGTTGGTAACGAGGTCATAATAATATCGAGGTGCAGTGAAAATATCTGGTTTTCTGGCTGTTTCTCAGCCGCGGGGAAAACGTGAATTACGGTCGAACTTGATATACCTACTCGTGACCCACGACAGAGGAAAATTGAAGACTCGCTCTCTTGGTTTACTTGACAACACTTGTATAATATTCGGAGCGTACCTTAAATAAGGAAACATTATATTAAAAACTTTAAAAATAATACTCTATAATAAAAATAAATAAGGATGCTTATTTAAGAAAGTTTATTTCTGAAGTTCCACCTGACATCTGGCTACTACTGAAAACTGGTATTTAAGTTTCATAAGTTCAGAAATCAAGTTAACTTGATCATATAGTTATGGCTAAATTATTATTTTTTATTTTTCAATATAGTATTATTTTTTAATTTATAGTCTATGTAAGGATATATTTTTTGTCTTTTTATACAGCTGTTTTATACTGTAAATGATTGAAGTTACAAAGTGAGTTACAAAAAAAAAATCTTCCTGTTTACTGAAGAGGTATTCTGACCAAGAAATTTCGAAACTCAGTTTGTTGAACTCAGAAAGTTTTGCATATTATATTTGTTAGTCAACCGTCATTGTATATAGTTTATAGAAAATTATTACTGTTTTTATTGAAAACATACGTTTACAACTAGTTTAGATGGGTTGTTTTAAATGCTGGGTACGCTTTGTGCTTTTCTGTAACACTGACAATATGTGTATATAACACGATACAACACGTGCACCGGTGCACACAAGTGGCCCTATTTATCATGTTTTTTATTTTATATTGTCTGTGAATCAACTGTCGACCTTTGCACGTGCTGTTTACAACTTCTTAATAAGGGGAGGCGCCGTCATACATAAAATTCCATGATGTTCGCTTGATAAGTTTAGACATGAAAATGTAACAAAAAAACTCTCTTTCACATTTATTATATTAATTGAGATAATTATTTAAAAGTTGATGTAGAACATATAAATGGTATACACCGGTTGATTATAAAAGATTACCCATATACCTAGGTCAGGTTACTACCTGACGTAGGTAGGTATATAAGCAATCTTTTACATTTGTTACTTGGAAACGGGGTTTTAAATGTTATTAGATCGATAACGCAAGCGTATAGATAAGCCAATAATAGCACAACTTACAGGGCACTAGAATTAAAAAAAAAAACTATAATTGATGTTTAAAACAGTTCAGTATTCAATACGCGCTTAACTAGTCTCCCCTGACATAAGTCACCTCACGCACACAAAGACATCTTATAAGCACGAGCGTCACCCATACTAATGCTGCATGCATGCTGATAAATTGAACGTGGAGGGGCGAGTCCTCGTTAGTGAATCTGAATGTCACTATAATTCCGTTTGATACATGATTTTGTTTTTATATTAGCCCAGAAAATAATTGATGAGGAACAAAACTGTTGGAATTGAAAGAAACTTAAGTCATAAACCTATTTGGAAAAATAATAAAAATAAACGACTATTCATATTGAATAATTTCAATAAATATAAATTATCATAAATCCAAGATGTCGGATGACGTAACAGGTTATGAATCCCGAAAACAAAAATAAAGAGTACCAAAGTCGTCCCCCAACGAAAATTGTTACTTATAATTTTTTCGATGTCAACTTTATTTATGATTTATTTCGATTGTATTTATATAATATTAAGTATACATAGACACGTTACTTATCGGTTGAATGAATACGAAAAATTAACTAGTACTATGAAATGTTTTTATATTAGTTTATACAATACATAAAGTATATTACTTATTGTCAAACTCATTTCATTAATGTGTATTTTAGGGAAAACATCGAATAATTTGAAGGATACAACAAAAAAAGAATCGGCCCATTAGAAAAAAATGACTGCTTGCTTGTTATCGTGCTCGTTTTGAGTATTTTGTATATTTAAATGAATTTATAAGAAAAACGGGAATGCAAAAAAATTATTCTGTTTTTTTTTTTTTTTATAAATGCCGAACACTATGCTTTCCGTTTGCATACAGTACAGGGATTTGCATAGGGTACGCTTTTGGGCAATGGCATACGCATATATAATAAGATACCGGGAAATGTAACCAATTTACCATTTACGAAATTTAAAAAGCTTATTAAGAATAAATTAATAAATAAATCTTATTATTCATTAAAATAATAGTTTATTGAAAAGAGCACCTATGCGAGTTTCTTGCCGTCTCGCTGGAAGCTGCTTTCAGAAACGGTGATAGTATTTAAATATCGACGATGCAAAAACGCTTCGTTGTTAATTTTAGTTGAATAAAATTGATTTGATTTGATTTTACTAGGCACTACATATGTGTGTATATTATATGTATGTTACCAGACTTATTATGGGAGACTGTTAGTTCGCGGAATAGAGTTAAAGGAATAAGGAAAGTATTAGAAAATATAGTATAAGGAAAAAATATCTTTGACAAGAAAAAAACTGAAAAAAATAAATTTAAAAGTAAGTACTCACATTCACTCATAGACACTAGTTTTGCAAATAGTATAAACTCCTTACAATGTAACGCACATATGTATATTTTAAAATTATTTTATAAAAAATAATTGTTAGTAGGGCTTTGAGCAATCATGTCATGTAGGTACCGCCCACTAGTCATATAATCTACCGCCAAAACTTAGGGTTGTTGTTTACTGCCGATGCCGTTGTCTATGGGCAGCGGTGACCACTGATTATCAGGTATGCGAAAAATAAATAGAATTGAAAAAAATATTATTTATTAAATATCAAATGAGTAAAAATAAAAATACAATTATAAAAAATAATAAAAATGACAGCTGTGAAGGACGTTCCTATCGTTAAGATAGCGATCTCCTTCAGACAACCTTCAGATAAATGACACGAGAATGATACGGTCAGGTTACAGAAAAACGGCAACCTAAGCCTGCTTTTCGACCGTTAAGCAAATGCCTTAGCCTGCAGGTGAGTTGGCCAACATTCCTTACTACCTTAAGTGAAGATGTGTAAGGTGGAATTCCCAGTGCTGATTGCTCGTAAGATGTATATGTATATGCTCGTAGGGTATAGTTCTGAGCGGGGATAGCATCAATCGTATTGCCTGGTTTTGGACCCAGCCGAATGAAGTACTGCCCAAATTTTCACCTTCAATCCTGGATCAGGCTGGCATATGTCACCTAGGTTTATTTCTAGTGGGTCCGTCGTGGTTCATGGTAAAAAATAAGAAGAGGTAAATAAATAAATAAATAAATAATAATGGTAAATAATAACATATAATATATGTTTAGAGGGTCTTCGTTTTGAGAAAGCGACCCCCATATCTTCATAATAATAACTAACCATAACTAACCCTGACAAATAATAACATAATAAAAACGTCTTCAAATTTATCCATAAGACAAAATAAAATGAACTTTATTCGAGTAGACACAAGCACTTTTGAATCGATGAAGGATTGTCTCAAACGTAAAGCTGCCACCTGTTTGAAATGTAGATTCTACTGACAAGACCCGGCAAGAAACTTAGTACTTACTCATTTCCAACATTTGAAATCCAAAGTTATGTCTGTTAAAGACAATTAAATTGGTATAATATTTCCCACCTAAACGTCAACAACTCAACATTATATAATCTTATGTTATAATAATATGCCTTATTTATCAATGTATTTTAATAAATATAATAATAATACACTTTATTTCAGATAAGTAGCATCCCGATAGTGGGTTAGTAAAAAAAATTAATAGCTTACAGTCTATGTTAGTGAATTATTTATTATTAATTAATATTTCGTCACAAGTTCGTTGCCGGATATAAATACACGAACAATATGACGCACAATTGGAGAATCATATCTCTCAGCTACCGTCTTTAGGATAGAGTTAAAGCTGGCCCGTACTCTGCAGAGCAACGAGGCAGATTTATGTCTGATAATGGCAATATATAATTAATTTACTTGGTGGTAGGGCTTTGTGCAAGTCTGGGTAGGTACCACCCACTCATCAGACATTCTACCACCAAATAACTGTACACTGTATTGTTGTGTTCCGATTAGAAGGGTGAGTGAACCAGAGTAATCACAGGCAAAAGGGACATAACATCTTAGTTCCCAAGGTTGGTGGCGCATAGGTGATGTAAGGAATGGTTAATATATCTTACAGTGCCTTTGTCTATGGGCGGTGGTGACCACTTACCATCAGGTGGCCCATATGCTACTCCGCCAACCAATGCCATAAAAAAATAAGCGATTAGAATTTTAAAAGCCACAAAGTTAAAAATACCTCAGGAATTTTATTAAAGAAATGAATACCTTGCCTCAGGAAGGATTTATTGACTTTCCATAATTATCTCTCTTATCCAATTTCGTTTATCTTCCATAATTTTTGTACCCACCTATTATTCTCAATAGACGTTTATGTTTTATATGGAACATATGGATATCTATCGAATTTCAAGTATGTAGGTGTTTACGTTCCAGAGAGATTGAAAGGTGCTCGAATTTCTATTCCATCCGCGCTCGCCCCCTTGAGAGTTAATTTTCGGAAAATCCGTTCTTAGCGTTTGTGTAGCGTAAGGAACAATTCTACCAATTTAGCTGCCTGACTTACATTTAGAGAGAACTGATGATGTTATTTAATTATTTTTTATATTAAAAATGTACACGTTCTATTCTAAAATATAATCGTAAATTATATCATACTTTCATATTAATAAGACCCACTGACCGACCGCGTGCAATCACAGGTGCACTATTTAAGTCCTCATACTCATAATCTGATGTGACGGCAATCTCAATCATACGGTGATATCAGACTCACGGGAGTGTAAAATGACCCACCTGATTTCAAGTGTCGCATATATATATTTTTCTTTAAATTCACTTTTAAAAGATTTTAAGACACGTAAATGGTTGATGAAAATGAATAAGAACAATTCTATATAATAAAAAATATCCTTGACGTTTATTCGTCTTTTTAACATATATTTAAATAATCTTATATTAATAAATAAAAGAGTATAATGATAGAAGATTATTTAATAGATATTTAAAAAATAATGTCAGGAATTCTATAAAATATGTTGTTTTTAATATGTAACATTTTGTTCTTTTACTAAAATCACTGCATTATATCGCCGGAAGTTAATGGAATCTGAAATTATTCATAAATGTGGCGCAAGAGAAAATTTTATGACCATATTATGTTTGCAAGTCGTTGTTGAGGATGCTCGGAGTCTCGTACAAAATTACTGACACGAAATCTTGTGAGTCATTACTCTTAGATACTATGCAAATGCCTTACAATCTAAAAATGCTATAATATTTCTTTATTAAATGACAAAGACAAAATAATACAAAAAAAATATGATGCTCTAAATTTCCGACAGTGCGGTTCTCGTCTCGAGGCAGATGGTTTAACGGTTATTCCACCAAACTGCTCCAATACTAGTTAATGCTGAGTTTCTTGGCAATATTTTCCTATATTAAACAAAACCTTACCATTAGATTTGTACATAAAACATTTTGGTGACTTTGTTATAAAAAAATATTTCATATAAAAATAGAATATTTTTATTTATATTTATTTATTTTAGCTAAAAAGAAAATGAATCATAGCGTATAAATAATAAATGAGAAATAAATATTTTATACAACTTTAACACCAAAACTGCGGATGTTAAATCACCGTCAATTATTTATTTCATTATAAATCATATCAATGGTGCACCAAAACGAAATGGAACAGTTTCTAGAGTATGTGAATCTTACTAATATTATAAATGAGAAAGTTTGGTAGGGTATTTACTTCGGGCTATGTGCAAGCCCGTCTGGGTAGGTACCACCCACTTATCAGATATTCTACCGCCAAACAACAGTACTCAGTATTGTTGTGTTCCGGTTTGAAGGGTGAGTGAGCCAGTGTAATAATAACCACAACGGACATAACATCTCAGTTCCCAAGGTGCACCACCTTGGATATATAAAATAAAAATCGGAGATATAAAAAATGTATAAAATTTCTTACGGCACCAACGTCAATATCAACAGAAATGGTTGCCACATATCGTGGTGACTCATTTGCCAGTCCACATGTATTATAAAATTAATAGTAGATAGATAATAGACAAGTATTGCAGCTGGGCGGTAGAATATATGATGATTGGTATACACTTAACTGAGATAATATTTCAGTATAAAAATTTAAAAATTTTATTCCCTATTTAAATTAACACTATTGGCGTTACAAGCGTGAATTTTATGTTCTCGTGAACATACAAAAGAATAAATTGAATATCTGATACATTTTTTTTTGTCGAAAACATTTCAAAAAGGTGTATACAAAAGTGAATGATATCTCGGCGAGATCGTCTAAAGAAAGTCGGTCAAGCGTATGTTTGTCTCTTTCGGAAGCTTATTTATTTAGAACCTTCTGAGATAAGATTTCTTAGAAGGCGCAATTTCGACCTAAGCTTGGCGCGGGGATTAATTTTATATTACACTTTACATATAAAGTAAAAGTAATGTTTTAATGTGAGACAACATTATTCAATACTTTTTATAGGATTAAAGGATTTTTATGTTTGCAGAAATATATGTAAGAACATCAAAATTTATAACTCTTTTATTACATTTTGTTTGTGCACTCATCAAACTTTCTTTCACATCTTATTCACAAGGCTTTATTTTAAATTCTTTTTAAATTATAAAATCTCACATTATTACTGTTTTTGTATCCTAATTTGTGTCCTGCGACTGAAGTGAGCTGATGGCCCAATGACTGGAACACATAAATCTTTAAGAAGATTATGGGCTCGAACCCGGGCAAGCATCCCCAAATTTTTATTTATAATTTATCTCATGTTTAAAGAGGCAAAATTTATGTCGGATGAAAATCTACCCAGTTTGTATGTCATTCTCAAGAGGAGAGGAAGCTTTTACCTAGCAGTGGAGTTTTTACTGGCTGTTAGTTATTAATACGTATATATAATTGATTTTACCAAACATATATAATTATATATGTATAAAAGTTTATCGTTTACGTCTCCTTGTTATAAAATTTATAATAAATTCTCTGTCCAAATAACTGTTCCACGCGACCTTGACCTTTTAACGAATTTAAGGGCAAGGTTTACCAAGTTAAATAAATCAATAGATTCAAGATACTTATTATTTAAGAAATGAAAGATATTGCTTGGCCTTTATATGTAAGTACAGCATTAAAAGATAAACTTATATATTATGTTAAAATTAATATATTATTCAGATATTGGAACAAAGTTCTTTTAAGCTGCTTACAGTAAAGTAACTGACTGTGATTTACCCACTGCTGGGCTAAGGCTCCTATCCCTTTGAGGAGAAGGTTTGGAGTTAATCCATCATATGTTACTTGGTGGATACACATATGGCAGTATTTTTAATTGGACATTTGCACAAAATTAAGCACATGGAAATTTAGTGGTGATTGTGCTACAGGAGAGTGAACTGGCATAAATCGAGTTTTCTATCTCTTTCTATTTGTATTTCTATCTCTATCTATACGGTTGTATACAATTATTTAACCTCAATTTTTTACTGTTTTTATTTGAAAGGGATTTTTAGTAACAAATTTTATCATGGTAATTTAATTATTTTAAAATGTTGTTATTTTTTTTTACTGTGTCCGATATTTAATGAGTAATGTATAGCAGAAGTAAGTCTATTATAACCGTGTCCCCCCCGACAACTCCTGTTTTTTCTTTTTTTTTAATTACTCGACTTTACATTTATATAAAAATCTAAGAACCTTTATATTTTCATCGAACCTTACAGCTATAAATTATATGTATTACGTCGTATAACAAAAGAAGATTGTACAAAAGTTAAGTTTAACGTAATTGCGTTCTCTACCAACCGACCTCAGTATGCTTACGAAATATTGTAGGAGTTATCTAAAATTGACGTAAATTAAAACACACAATAAATGATCAATATTAAATGATTAGACTCGTTATTCCTAACAACTAAACCAATATCCATAAAACTTATATCAGGAGATATATAAGGATTATATATGCTAATATAATATAATTGTATTGTAAATAAATTTTACAATACAATGATATAATTAGAAACGTTTCACAGCATCACCCGCATTTAAATTTAGATAAAATACGTAAAGAGTTATATTATATATATACAAATATTATAATATAAAACACTATTTAACATAGATAAGATATTAAAACCATTTCTTTGAGCACATCAGATGTATAGATCAATAACAGTGACTCTACTGGATATGAAATAACAATGATTGTTATTTGATTTCAAACTCGAATTGAATTCCATAAAACAAAGTAGACTATGACAATTTCAGAACGTGAGAAAAATATTTCAGTCGTAAAAGTAACCACAAATGCAAGATCGAACAAACTGTGTGTTATAAGTTACATTTATAGAGTCGTTCTGTTTGTGTTTGAAAAATTTATTCGGGCGTGAAAAACAGTCGCACTAACTTTACATGCTTGAATATTAATCATTGTTTTTTTTTTGTTTTTTTAACGAAAGAAATATTCGTATGTATTTGTGATATTATTTACATTTGGTATAGACGAAGTGTTTTTATTTAAAAAAAAAATTATATGCGTGAAAATCTGTCTATCTTTTAAAATGTTTTAATGTGTTTTATTGGTTAGTTTGATTAAATTGCTTAGGCAGTGTAAATAAAATTAAATTGATGAATAGATACTGTTTGAATTTGTTATTTGACATATGGATTTAATAAAGAAATGACAAAATAATTGAAGTATGGTACTGAGTAAATCGATTTGAAGAAATATTCATTTTAAATAAGTTATCTCTACACAAAATTTTACTATAATTCAAAATGACAAATTGTTTTCGTTCATCTCAAATATTAAGACAGATTTTCTGACTAAATAACAACAATAATTTGCATTTACAATATATTTACGAGTAACTCAATCTCCAGCGACTGTGAAAGCCCCGATACAATTTACAGTTTTAATTACAAATACAAATATAAAAGTGTTTATTGTTGCGTACACAGACAGTATCACTATGTCCATTCAATTTCAGAGGCTGTTTTCTTTATTGGAATGGACTTTGTACACATAATAAAACGACAAATGAGAAATTCGTATAAAAAAATTGGTAAGGGCGTCGCGATTATAATTCTTCACTTGTTAAAAGCTAATAACAATATTTTAGGAGACTAATCGGCGAAGCAGATTTAATCTAAATTCTAGCTTAGAAACTTGACGCGGTAGTCTGTCGAACTTATGTATGTTATTAGGACAGTGCACATGAGTACTTGGTTACAAGCGTTACGTTAGTTTTACATCCTTCAATGTTCTACCATAGATATTTCCACAATTCTCACGAAAAATTTTGCTTTCTTATTTCACAGCCATGATATTGAATGTTCGTCCGACTTTAGAATATTCTGAGGATTATTTAAAACAAAAAAAGTGTATTCAAAGGAAGTTCTATCTTGAGCTGCAACAAGTATTAACAGGTCTTTTGTAAAAATCACCAAAATATATTTTTTTTTATAAAACGCTTCCTTTGCCTTCATAAATTGTAATAAAAAAAAGGTAGGCGTCCGGTAGATCTGAAACATTGATCGGTATTGAGCTAATTTATAAATACGGAAAACCAATAAAGAGAAATAATTTTGTTCATAAAATAAATAAATATATATTTTTATTTATAGAGAGCGATGGCCGAAAGAGGGCATGACCTCATAACAGTAGTATTATGCCATTTTCCAACACGACATACGAGTTAGTAGCCCAAGACGTGGAGAGATATTTCACATCAAGAACCAACAACAATTTAGAATTTAGTAAAAAAAACTATAAACGAATTTCACTGTGAGTAATTATTTTTAAAAGCCATACATTTACTTTCACTACATTTTTTATTAACTTTAGCACGGAACTTATAATGGCCTAATGGTAAAAGCAACCTTAGCTAAAGTTTGTGAGGCGTAAAAGAGGCGGCTGTCGGCGTTCGGATAATTTACGGAACATTTTTTGCTAATACAGAATTAATGATACCGCCTTTTTGATGCCACATTGCGCGTTTTCCCATTATTCTATCTAGAAAAAGTGGAAGCTTTTTTAGACATCCATTCGAATATAAGAATTTATATGGACGAAAACTTTATTTGAAAAATATTTGTAATAATTTTCATAATTAATTTAAAAAAAATTGTTTTAAAAAATAAAACCCCACTATTAAAATATCCACGTGTCCATCCATGCCAAAAAGATCGCTTAAGCCGTAGTGTTTAATGTATTGTCATACTGAAAAATATATTGCAGTTTACACAAACCATTAACACCCTACACAAATTATATTATTGAATATTTTTATTTTGTTTATTATATATATTTTTTATTGATAACATTAAGTGCTTAAATATATATACAGATATGAATTAAAAATAGTTACTGTATAAATCTTGATCGCGTGGAATGGTGGCAAGAATGCTAGCAGCATTTCCCCGTTGCATAAATTAAATAAATATTTTGGATAAGAAATAATAAATATTTTACATAAGAATATAAGACAAGGACATTTTTATGTTATGAGAAAAATATGTTCCTGTAATTACCATTAATCTCTTATAATAATATTCTTTGATAACGAAATGTGTTAATGTGTTACATTTGACTTATTAGAACATATTGGGTCAGTATATCCTGTACCGACTTATAAGCTACCTAGGACATAATAAGAATATGATTATAAGCTACCTATATACCTAGGATATTTTTTAGCAAATGACGTAAGAAATTCTTTAATTAGCTATCTTAGCAGCGTATCTAACCTTAGTTTTGTATACGCTGAGTCTGAACCTAGTACAATAGTTTGTTTAATGAGACATCTAAATATTGCATTGCATAAAACTTTTATTTTGGCTCAGAAACTATCAATCATAATTTACTAATAAAAAACCTACACACAAACATTTTTGATTTCTACTTCGTACTTTAGTCAAAGTTTCCAACTGTCAGTATGAAGTACTCAATCGCTTTTACGTGCTATAGTTTTTCGTTTATGCTGTATTGTTAAACCCATTATTCCACGTTTGAATTGTTTGATTGTTGAATTAGCACATATTGAGGCCCAGAGGCTAGTACTGTATTTTCATATGCTTAATTTATTTAGTAGTTTATAGTACATCCTGTTCCTTGTAGCAGAAGAGGCTCTTGGCCCATTGGCTATCACGTAACGTTAATTATAAATTATATTCTGATACCTCTAAAATGGACCAGAAAACTGGTACCGCAATTAAATATCAAGTCTTAGTATATTAATTAACTTACGAAATTGAGTAGGTCTGTTTGCGATGGCTGGAATTCTATTGAGTGTTTACCCCCTATTAAGAAAAGAGGTATGGCGTCTGAATTAATTAAGCTCAAACTTTTCTTGTTGAATACAAGTCTCTGAATTGCTTTTAGGGTTGTAATGTTATTGATATATTGACTAATGCTCATTGGATCTTCGAGATTTTGTTATTTGATATGTTATCGTCGATGTAAAAACATCATGAATGTCGTTGTAAAATCGCAATAAACGAGTGAGTGAGTTTTCATATATATATAATGATTTCACCTCTCACGTGGGTGAAACCGCTTTTGAAAACTGGTAAAGAATACAATAAAGCGAGCAATAGATTTCTTTATTTGTATTTACGTGATATTTCACTTTGTTTGTGATATTAAAGCTTTAGATAAAGAACGTTTTCGAAGAGCTTTTTTCCCGCAATCTATTGCATAATTCCATTTGCAATAATAAAAGTTAATGTGGTGAAGTTGTTAGAAGATCTTGCAGGCGTTTGTGAGAAATCAGAAAGGTGAAGTTGTCACAAACGCAATTAATAATAAACATGGCATTTTTAATCCTAAGCTAGAGACTAATCTGCCTAATAAGCCATTAGTAGTTCAGTTTATTACTTCAAAGCTCATTAATTGATGATAATGTCCTTTTGACCGATTTCAGCCACAGCGGCATCTCTCAAGGGAAATTAGTCAACTACGCACGTCATAATATAGTGCACGATCGTGCATGGCATATGACATTTGTATATGCACAGTCTCATTCGTCTCTTTCATTTGTTGGTATGACAAATTCCACTCGACTGGGTAGAGCATAGTACCACAGAAAACCAAATAGTTTAAGTTTCACCCGCACCACCTAGATGTCCGAATATCCACAACGGCGCCATTTTTAAGACATTTTCTGCCTCGCACAACCACTCTGTGGAACCAGCTTTCGCCGGCGGTTTTTCCGAACCGATATGACTTGGAAACCTTCAAGAAAGAGCGTCCTTGAAGGCCGGCAACGCACCTGCAAGCCCCCCGGGGTTGCAGATCAGTCCATGGGCGGTGGAAGTCACTTTCCATCAGGTGTGCCTCCTGCTCGTTTGCCACCTACGACATAAAAAAAAAAACAAAAACATTTCATAGTTTGCCAAGTAAGGTAAACTTTCCCCCTTTATTCGTGTTTAGCAAGCCGAGGCAGAGTAAACTCTGCTCACTTCCAAACTGCTAATATCCTTGATCTCTAGACCTCGTGATCCACAGCTAATAAGATAGCGATTAAGTCAAAAGTCAGTTCAATTAATTGATTGCGGTCGATAAATGTCATTTATCTGATATCCAGAGTACCCTTATACTGTTTGTCAAGGATTGGATACCTATTCACATTTGCATAATGCTTTCTGGAGTTTTCATTTGCAAATTGCGAAGGTCTCACGTTGCTTTCATAACTAATGGAAGAGACACATTAAATCTGTTATGTTGTGAGTACGGTAATTATCTTATCATTTAAATCCTATTAATTATTTTTATTTATATTTTTTGTTTATTTTATTAGCTTAGGTTACATAACAAGTCTTGTAGAAATTATTGCCATGATTATATGGAATTATGCGTCACAAAACACTGCCCATTGCGAAATGTATTAGTGCATTTCTGGTCCTACTTTTTAGTAGTTATTTAAATGATTGGACTAAAAAGTAATTGGAAGATTAATAGCTGTGGTATTAAAACCACAGTTATTAATCTTCATGTGCTATAAATTGTCACACCTTAAACGATTTGGTCGGATAAGTTGTAGGTTGGAGTGTAATTTCCACTTCACAATCATAAGTTCGCAAAATCCAAAATATTTAGTCTCTTCATAGGAATCGTTCGAATATAATTCGATAATGTACTGCAATCGATACATATCTAGAGCAATGTTTGAGTAAGACGCATTGATAATTTACACTAGAAAACTATAATTATGTCCCGCTCTAAGCACTCAGTATTCATGCCGATTTTATTATATCATATTAAAAAAAGTTTTTGATATATATAAGTACATACATTTGTAACAGAACAATGTTTCGTTCTGTTTTGACTAGAACCAGAACAAATTGAAAATGGTGCAGTTTTATTGGGAGTACGTGACTGGTTAATTGGAAAATAAAAACCAGGCATTCCTGCACCGTGCGAATAACGATCTACACACGCCGTTTGTTTGATCATATAACCATCGCATCGATAACTACCGTCAGCAATAAAACAGTAGCTGGGATTAATGTGAGTATAAATAAAATGGACGAACATAATTTATATAATTGTTCCTAATGTAGTCGAATTAAATACGAAGAATTATTATGTCAAAGAGAATTGTTTTGATCAGAATATTTGGTTTACCGATTGCATAACAAAATTATATCGCGTAAATAATTTAATTGTGTTAATTTTCTTTGGAATGAATTTACATAGCTCAGTGGTTAGAACTTTGAATCTTAGCAAAGGTTACAGATAATATGTACCAAATTTGTAATTTAAAATTCTTTTAACGCTTAGCAGTGCAGATAAATATCCAGAGGAAACTCACATGGGTGGGATGGAATCTCCAAACCTGTTCAATAGGGGAGTAGATCTTAGAACATCAATGGAACATTTACAGGCTCTTATATTTCTAGAAACTTCTGCCGTTATTTAACGAATATCATTATCCGTAGATCATTTATTTACATTGAAGCAAAGTAAGCTGTGTCATCGGCGTAGAGCGCTTCGTGGAACAGATCAAAGCTTAACAACTCATTAATGCCTTTCTACAGGTAATAGCAAGCTTTTCAGTTGAGAAAAAAGTTAACACTGGAAAATCCCGTTCCGTTTTCTTTTTGTAGATCTAACGATAAGTGGGAAATTTTGCAGCTATTTTAAATAAGTTTACAAAAGACGTATTTATTCTGCCGAGATGGCCCAGTGGTTAGAATGCATACATCTTAACCGATGATTACGGGTTCAAACCCAGGCAAGAACCACTGAATTTTCATGTGCTTAATTTGTGTTTATAAATCATCTCGTGCTCGGCGGTGAAGGAAAACTTAGTGAGGAAACCTGCATGTGTCTAGTTTCAACGAAATTCTGCCACATTTGTCTTCCCCCAACCCGCATTGATGGAGCAGCGTGATGGAATATGCTCCAAAACCTCCTCAAAGGGAAAGGCGGCCTTTAGCCCAGCAGTGTGAAATTTTCAGTAGTGCTTTCCTGGGCTTGAACCCTCAATCATCGGTTAAGATGCACAGATGACTTTCTATCAGGCAGACCATTTGCCCATCCGTTTATCCTTTTCTTAAAAAGTGTATCTATATTAAATTTTCGAAAATTTTTTTTCCAGGTTCGACAGTAGATAGTTCACATCGTGATTTTATAACAGTCTACATATATAACCACGTTAGCTGTCCGACCCCCCCCCCCCCCCCGGTACAGTATGGCGTTAAAACATATATATATTTATACGCATCTTTAAGTAGTCTAGAAAGTCACAGATTGTTCGTATTATTAATGTGAAAACTTTCATAATTATGTGTAATGAAGCATTAAATTCTACAAGTGTCCGTTAAT
Organism: Vanessa atalanta; assembly: GCF_905147765.1. Classification (NCBI taxonomy): domain Eukaryota; kingdom Metazoa; phylum Arthropoda; class Insecta; order Lepidoptera; family Nymphalidae; genus Vanessa; species Vanessa atalanta. The sequence continues at coordinate 11,908,555 of NC_061880.1, read as the reverse complement.
ACCTATTAAAAACTTATTAAAGATTAATAAATTGAAAATTTGTTCACGATTAAAAATTTAAATTACTAACTTTTATTTGAGGATTATAACTTAAATATGAAATCAATTTGAGTTTTTTTTTTGCCTAGCTACGTAATTCGTTATAAAGCATTTTCAAAATGTGATGATGATGATAAGTGAGGTTTTGGTCACAGCTAACCCAGTCAGGATACATTATAGTGCCCAAGTGTGTACGTAGACGCAGGTGCACTCTATTATCTCAATCATATAACCGAAGAGAGGTGCAGAACTAAAGACTTTACTTGCCTACTGAGAGCTGAGGAGCACGAATCGCACTTGTGTGAGAATCGTCTGATTTATGGATGTGCGCCCTTTGTTGCCAATTTAGATACTCCGATTTGCGACTGATAAGTTTTCTACAGAAAAACCCCGTTATATTAAACCCACGAAACAGTTTCATAGCAAAAAAATATCAAACACACTCGTGTCTAGAGAAATCATTCTCTTGTTGTGAAGTTTTATCAAATGGCTACTTATAGCTTGTGATCAATGTAATTGAATCGTTGAGTATCAATAACTAAGACTTGAAAGGAACCTTTTAATTACCGTTCAAAAGTTAGTTGGTTTAATTAAAATATTCGGTTTCTGTTACTTAAACTTTAAAAGTGTATTTCTCGGCTTTAGATAAACTTAACTTGATTGAAGATGTTCTTATTTGTTCAAATAATTTCTCGTGTACACACGGGGCTAAAAGTACGTAACGCCCCATCCCTTTCATACCCGTTGGATTTGCTACCCGTATAGTAAGAGAGGGAATAAAGGGGGCACTTGTGTTCGTGCACACACTTGCAACTATAATATCTTCCACATAGTTGACTAGTCTCTCTTGAGAAAGGCCTTGATCGAAATCGGTCAGGAGGATATCATCATAAATCTAAATTTATTATCTATCCAGAATTAAGATGGTTCAGATAATTGACTTTGAATTGACGTTAATAGCGAATTCATGCCCAGATTTCAACGCGATAATTATTATTATCGGTTGCATGAATTAACTACAATTAATTTGTAAACAAAATGTCAGACTATAATCACATTCGCGAGTCAACGAGCAATTAAATCGATAAAAAATATATTCTAACGAGCGTGGCTCGGGAACTTGTTGTTTGCAAAATTAAATCGATCTCATAGTACTTATCTTGGCCTAAAACATGTCATTTTAGTTTAAAATATCACTATCAATTACTTTTTTACCTATCTAGCTCTTAACTTTACGTAGTTAGATATTCATTAACTATATTAGTGCCGTATAAGTTAATTATTATTATTATGATCGAAGACCAAATTAAACACGAATACGATGCTGATTTGCCAAAACATCATCTACTAGATATTACTAATCAATTTTTCTGCGTAACTAATCTCGAAACGTGTTCATTGGTTCTGAGATAACTTGATAAAATAAAATTAAGGGCATTATATATATATTTATTTACTGATAAAATTTTACCATGTGTAAGCCTCTCTAGATATATACCAATAATATATTACTTATTCTAATTATATATTATTAGTAATATTGCTGTGTTCAGGATAGATACCATTGATATTAACATTGATTATTCCAATATTATAACAGGGAGTTTTTTTTATCCCGAAACAAAACACTATCGATTCCAGCGATTTGGAAATATTAGAATTTTACTTTGAAATTCAATGGATACGTGATATTTCCTTATAAAAAAATCTATAATAATCTCAATATAAATAATTTGTTTTGTAATAAATTTTAGTACGTATCTAATGCAAAAAATATACCATGTGGTAAATCTTGATTTTATGCGTGCGAAGTCGAGACGGGTTACTGATTTATATTTCTGAAGCTGGCTCAGTTTGGACGACAGAGACAAATAACCACCAGGGGACCTGTTTGTCGATCTGCCGTTTTGTTTTTAAAAAAGTAAATATGGCTGAACAAAAAAGTCTATCATTAAATTATAAAAAAATATATCCAATATCATAAATAATTTTTCTTTTTGGAGTTACATAATCAAAATTCAAATCGTTCTACAGATTTTATGAACGTGTCAATAAAAAAAGGATCTTTCCAAAATAAATAATCAGTGTCGAACAGCACTCGAAATTACACGTAACGTGACAGGAATGTACTTTATTAGAAGTCATTAATCCATTCCGTAGGGTCACATGTAAATTGGAAAATTTAACAAGGGTCGTTTTAATTATGGCTCAAATTAATCAACCTTCAGGTGGCTGCAGTGTAAATTAATTCCGGGTAAGTTTAACGATTTCATTTTTGGATTCCCTTTACTTGATATCATGCTTAGTATTACAATGCTATAAATGTTAGGTTAGGTTAGTACCTAGGTAGTAGTTGTGGTTGTATATATATCTTAGTGTCATCTTAATGTCATTACGTTAACCTGGTTGGATAGAGAGTTGCGAATTTTAAACCGTATTTTTACAAAGAGTAAAATACTTGATAATAGAAATTAATTGTGGCAGTTATATATTTTTATTTAAGGCTTTTTGCCTTGTAAAGATATTATTCAAATTTATGGAGCAGTTGATAGCGGTCGTTAGATGGCATTGAAACAAATTGTAAAATTAAGTGAGTAGGTTCTCCTTAGCGTTCCTCTGGAGTGACGATTCAGTCCTGGCTTATTGAATTACATCTAAACGGGAGGCAGAAAATTGAATTTGAACCGACAAAAAAGATTTCCCTCTGTTTTAATTCTTTCATCATTCGAGTATAATTTTGACCAAAAGTTATTTAAACTTGAGCAGGATGATATATTTTTATGCAAAATAAAATTCCCCTGTATTATGATTTTTACTTCGACTTAATAAAGCTTAAAGGTAATGAGTATATATTATTATGTATTAGACGTTTCCTTGCCTGATATTCCCGATGCGCTGCGTGTTTGCGTATTTGCATTATCACATACACATGGCAATATTAAGAGGACCTATTTTATTATACCTGAGAATCATTATATTATGTTATTTATTTATTATTATTATCATTATTTAATTATATCTCATCAGATATTCTACCGCCAAACAGCAGTACTCAGCATTGTTGTGTTTCGGTTTGAAGGGCGAGTGAGCAAGTGTAACTACAGGCACAAGGGACGTAAAATCTTGGTTCCCAAATTTGGTAGCGCATTGGTGACGTAAGGAATGGTTAATATTTCTTACAACGGAATTGTCTATGGGCGGTGGTGTATAATAAAAAAACACAGATAGAAAAAAAGCATAGTAGAACACGTTTGAATAAGCATTACCTTAGTAAAAAGATCTCAATTTCTCTTACCTGATCAATGTTAGTATAATGCTGTTCAATCGAATATAGAATATTGATTTCTGATAAATATATTTTTTTAAATTAACATACATGTTTAACATTGTTTTATGTTCAATCTCAGCACTGTTTGCGTGATTTCTGATATTTCAATTTTTAATATAATTAATTTTAACTGGCTGATTGACATCATAATATTCAGCCTGAAAATCGCTTCAGTCAAATAAGACAGTAATTGATTAAAAGAAGTATATGACGATTTTTTAAAACCAAGATAAACGTAATTAAAAACAATTTCTCTCACTAGAAATACATAAATAAAAGTTCCGAAAATCCTTTAGTAAATACTATGTTTCCAATTTCACCTTTTTATTCAGAGATTTTGGTCATTGACGACTTCAGTCGGTAGACGTCAGTCAGGACTTACCATTCCATTGGTGTAGATAAGGAATCTACGATTAATGACGACTAATGGCTGATAATTTGCAGGCGAAGCCAAGCCGAAGCAGTGGCTAGAGCACGTAGCTTAATGGATTATTTTAGGCTCAAACCCTGTAAGGCATTTTGTATTTATAATTCATCTCCACATTATTCCTTGCCATGTAGGAAAATCTTGAGGATGCATGTACCAAATCGCCTTAGAACAGTTTGGTGGAATAAACTTAAAACCCATTAAAGGGTCTTCTACTACTGATTGCAGGCGAAGCCACGGGGATAGGCTAGTTGTATAATAAACACACGGCTTTTAATTACATTGAAATGTGAAAGCCTATCAAAATGGAAAATATTGAAATGGTAACAATTGCGGTCATAATACAAAATAATAATTAATATTAAATCACAACCGAGGATTATACGATTATTTAAACAGCAGATGTTATCCACAGCTATGTCGCCATGTTTTCTTTATTTAAATTATTTGTACTCACCCATAAATAACAGGAAATGTGTGCGGGTATTGTAATAGTTCCTGATCATTATATATTTCGCTGATGCAGCGACAAAAGTCACTCTTGGTATCTGTCGTGAGAAGGAAGCGCTATTTCACGATTTCTTACTAGATGCTCGAATGACAATAAGGTGATGTATCTGCGAATTATTTTCCACTTTTTGGTAAAGTATATTTTTCGAATAATACCGTTTAACTTAAAAGGTTTTTATTTTGATTAATAGCTCGTACCATTACGTAAACTATACTCTCTACATTATGTTTTTAATAAGAAGACGATTACAAAAAGGCCTGATGGTAGCTGGTCACGACTGGCCATAGACATTGGCGTTTTAAGAATTTTTAATAATTCCTTAAAAGTAAAAAATGCGCCGACTTGGGAACTGAGTTAGTAAGCACCAGTCACTGACCGACTCACCATTCAAACCGGAACCAAGATACAAAGTATTGCTGTTTGGTGTTAGAATATATGATGAGTTATTAACTACCCATACTAACTTACACGAGGCCCTACCACCACGTAAAACTGTTTAACAGGGCTTGTCATTCACAGTACATTTACATATAGATAGTCTTTTGTGTTCTTGTGAAATGTTTAGTCACTTTCATTAGCTACTGAGCTCGCTAACCGACATGTATGAATGACATAAGTCATGTCAGCGCTTTGAATGCGTAAATCTTACTTATTTGATATAACACGTTTCTATACCACAATCATTCTATGCAGTATGTTATATGAATAAGAGAAAATTGTTTAAAATTGCTCGAAATTAAATCTAAATAAAAATATAATCTATTTTATTACAAGCGCTTTTGTATAGACATAATATTATTTTAACTTAACATACACAGTTATAAATTAAAAAAAAAACATATAGCCCTGTCAAATTAGACCAAAAAAGAGGAGTAAAGTTACATAAATTTACAACAAGCTGAAAATGCTTTTAATTGTTCAAAACATAATTAAAAATAATATTCAGAAGTTCCGAATCATTCCGGTAGCTGTTTTTTTTTATTTGACGACAAAGGTCGAAAATCCAAAAAAATCGAAAAAAAATGGTTTTTTGAAATTTTAATTTAATCGCAAAATTACCTCGGATAAAAATTTAAACTTATAAAATTCTCTAAAAAAAAAGTATTTATACTTTTTTTTCATAGAGCAACCGTTTCTGAGATATTGCGCGTTAAAAACAATACAATGTTTACTCATAATTACCTACTTGTAATTAAAATGAAAAGTAATATATTTATTTGTATCAATACCTTATTGAAAGTTCTGGTATAAGTTTAAAGTACTACTACAGTGGTACTTTAAACATATACCAGAACAATCAGTGCGTATTTGAGAAAGTTTCAGTATAAACAATTATTATATAAATAGATACGAAAAAATAAATATTCTAGCAAAAAAAGGTTAATCAAAATCTATGCAGTTATTTGAAATTATTTATATATTAACATATCGGTCAATGCAATTATAATCTATTTTCCAATAAATCTGATAGGTGAGATGTCCCTTGAGTCGAAAGTTAATTATAACTTAAATTTAGTTGTTTCATATTAAATATATTAAAACCGAAATATAAATGAGCAATTGCTAATAACTAATATTTGACATTTATTGCAAAGTCGAATGGGTTTTTCTTGTTGCTCCACAAGTCCAAGAATCGTTTAGATGATTTCTCTTACGTAAAAAATTAGATTTGTCACTCTAACACCTAGGAATTAATGATTTGTATTATTATTTTGTGTTGATTAATAAGTGCTCTCCAAATGAGGGGAGGGAGTGAGACAGGTATAAACAGACAAAATTAAATATTCAATGTCAAAACTTTTAAATGACTTACTGACAGACAACGCACAGCTTAAACCGATGGGGCTCATAGGATGAAGTTTTGCGTAGGAATTCCTTATGGAACGCAGGTGAGCAATAAAGAAGGTTCTTCAGAATTACTCTATACAGGGGACATAAAAAGGGATGAAATTTTGCGAGAAAATTCGTCGTGTCTGATGTTAGAAATATGAATATCAATATTTATCAGTATAACCAGAGATTTTTTTTAAATTCATCCTTAAGAGTATGAAATTTAGGATGAATCTTTCTGAGGAACTATGTCATTTATGAAAGTTAGAAATATGTGATTCGGTATTCAAGGTTCTGTTGATAAATAGAAATCATTTATTCTCATAACGCCAATAAAAATATGACCCACGCACTTGACTAATCTTTCTTGAAATTTGCCATTGTAACCCAAAGAAAGAAGTCAAGGGGTAATAATTATCATACTTCGTACAGTGTCTGTTCATTATTTGTCTGCCCTGGAGCCAACAATCCATTATTTATGGGCTATCATTAAACTTCTCTTTAGATGTGTTCATTAAAACACTCAACTTGTAATTGCTCCACTTTAAGCTTTCCAATAAGAAACTTGGTTCGTTCTGCCATTATCGATTATAACCTCGCTTGCAGAAATGAACATTCGTATTTTTATACTTACAGAACGTAAAATATATATTTTTTACGATTTAATCAACGAAGGGGTAATCTGCGTATTAGTAGATTACCAATAAACTGGTAAGCATGAATAACCTCCATGAGTTTTATTATTTATCTTAAAATTGAATTAACTAACCGTCCCAGGTCTTCGTACATGCTTAGAGGGTATGGTATTGTACCCTGGACTGCAGCGATACATCTTGCGGGAGATCCGCACGCGGCGGAAGTTGGATGTACCAGCAAGCCTGATCGTGCGGTTAGAACAAGGGTCCCTCAGAATGTTTATATAAAAGGAAAATCATATCAGGAAAAATATTTTGGGAACAGTCCGGTATGGTCCAGTTATCTAATTATATATTAAAAAAGAAATTAAAAATCAAGTTTTTGTACTAAAAATACGCAGATAAATCAATTTATAGTCTTTAAAGTAGTTGACTGATTTGAATGATAAAGTATATGTAAATGAACGATATGGAACGATGCGTGTGGAATGGTTACGTAAATCACAGATAGAGGCGATGAGTGTATGCGGAATCGATTATGCATCGGGAATGTACTTGATGATGATTGCATTTTGGCTACACTCATTGTATTTCGGTTACAAGCCAGCGTTCTGTATCGGCAGACAATTATTATTCTCTGGATGTACGAGCATTTTGTAACGGCAGGGAGATGTTATATTGCTTTCCATGAAGCCAGATTATCGTTGTTTTAAAATACGAACGAAATATAAATTGATGTGAGTTCATGACAAAATGTAGTATCGCTGCGATAATGTTTAAAAAAATAAAATTACAATCTGTTCATGTCTTATAATTGAGTTATTATTTTTTTCACCGTGCTGCTACCAATGTAGTTTCGGTTCTTCGGTTACGACCGGGCCATTTCAACTATTTAGCTTCAGGCTCAGCGATGATTATTTTTTATAAAATAATAATAAATTATCAAGTGTAACTAATCATAATAATATTTTAATAGTTAAAGTTTTTCTACAAATTAATCAAAACTATTTAACTTATAAAATTATTTACTTATAAGTCTTAAGTTACTTGGAAGTCAATATTACTTCCAAGTAACTGTCATTTTCTTAAGACTAAAACAGAATTCTGCTCTAAAATCACGTGAATATCCTTGAAATCCATTCCCAATGGGTGGTCTAGGGTAGCTGGCATAATTTTAGTTATAGAACAACTGTAAATAAATTTAAAAACTGTAAACTAATTTAAGATATGTATTTTTTTATTAACAACAAGTATAATACACCAATGCAGTTTGTTACATAAATTAAATAACAATTATATAAACATACCTGCTTCTTTTTTTATGTTATAGGTGGCAAACGAGCAGGAGGCTCATCTGATGGAAAGTGACTACCACCGCACATGGACATCTGCAACACCGGGGGCTTGCAAATCTTCAATCAATCTTCATATCCCCACAGTTTTTTTCAACATAACAAACCATATATAATACAAAATGGCACGGAAAAAGAGAAGGAGAGTTCTCCTGGAATTGGGACATAAGGCTTTTATATAGAACATTTTGTGACTATGCTGTTGACCGCTAAGGAGTTCCCTCGTCTGAAGCCAGGCTGTAAAATTGGGTCATACTTGCCATCAAAACTGTAACAACATGTAAAATTTCAAATCTGAGATAAGAAGACATGGTGTAATTCAGGTTGCAAGATTGAACCTAAAACACATAGCAAATTGAACAAGTGTTTGGAAAAATATGCCGGGTTTTTTTATTTTTATGGAATGTTTAGGCGGACGGGTAACTGGATCACCTGATGGTGAATGGTCGCCACCTCCTATAGACATTGGCGCTATAAGAAATATTAACCATTGCTTACATCACATCAATGCCTAACCAACATTGGGAGCTAAGATGTTATGTACCTTGCGCTTGTAGCCACTCACTGTCTCTTCAAACTGGATCACATCTGTACTAAATATTGTTGTTTGTACTCAATATCAGATAAATGTGTGGTACTTACCCCGACGGGCTTGAACAAAGCCAGCACGAGGTAACATAAATCAAAATTTTAAAATCATTAGATACTCATAAGAATTTGGAGAAGACAAAAAAATAACGATATATTAACAATTAAAGGTGGCAACAAACTCTAGCAACATAACAGAGGAGACGGCTCAGTATTACCAATTTGCAAAATAATTTATTATAATGTGAGTTTTATACAATAATTGCGACGAAAAATAAAACCTTTCACGTAGCTGGTATCCTGGTACCATTGGGTACCAAGTGCTGTATATAATTCACCATAAAAAATCACATGATTAATTGTCGAAGTTTGTACATGATTGTTTAGTGAGTTAGTTTGCCTCATTGGTTTAGATAAAAGGCTATGGACCCCGAGGTTCTGGGTTCAAGCCCCAGATTAGGCAGATAAACAGTTATTGGGTTTTTCCGTCCAAAAATTCTCACTAACAGCCCAGATTTTGGAAGTTGGACGTGTACGGCCCGGAAAGCACGTTCAACCGTTCGTTCTGCACCTGAGATCTTTCTGACCGTGACGGAATTACTGTCCCATGGGATTATGATTATGGCCACACACTGGTGTACTATAATGTGTCCTGGGTTAGCTGTTCTTCCTGGATATTTTCCGCGGTGACCGAAATCAGGACGTCATCATCATCATCAGTTAGTTTACTATATATAGCTCCTTAAGATTTTTAGACAATTATACCAAAAACTTCATATCCTATGTAAAAGTTTAGATATATTGTTTGTATATTACAAACAATATATCTAAAAAAAAATTGCAAAACGACGTATTGAAAAAGAGGCTAATCTGCAAAGCCATTTACCTTTAATCCTAGTAAAAGCATATGGTTATATTCCCACAGTTACGGACCAGAAGGGAAATTCCACGAGTGAATAAAGATACCGCTGTAATGGAATGTTTTGTTCCAATGATTATTTTGAATTAAGCAATGCGTGATAACAATGTAACATGTCCGTGTTGGACGCTGTTTTATTGCCTAAATAATTGCTTGTTGATTTTTATTTTTATTTTAAAAATGTAATTCAATTTAATTCATTCGATCAATCAAATAATCGAAGTTGCTTAAAATAATCGATTCTTTCTATGTAGTCATTTTAGAAATAAAACGTGCTATTAATATATATCCGGCCACGAAGACTTATGAAATTGAATAAATTCGTACTGTGTAATAAAGTAATGAAAAAAAATTGAAATTTTACCAATAAATTATGTTTATATATAACAATACATAAGAATTTAAATATTTTGGGTATTATATTAGGCAAAAAGAAAAACGTTAGAATTCAAATATTATCCCCTTAAGTATATTATTTCTCTTCAAGTCATTCAATGAAATCAACTTAGCAGGAAGACGATTCCCACTAGGTTTTACAATTGAGTTATTATATCAAGAATTTTTTTAGGAATACACCGCAGTTGGAAAATTAGTAGTGCTGTATGCTGTACTCAGCGTGCGTCCTTGGAAAACGTAAATCTATTGATTGTAAACTTTCTCCGATCCCCGAAATAATAAGGGCACTGGGGCTTATGGACACACCATGATATCTCATTCGCTTATCTGGCTCAGATCAACCCATACAAAATAAAACGAGTTTAATCTTTGTAACCTACATTTTATAGACGTCACAAAACCCAGGCTGAATAAGTGTATCTGAGATTTTCCGGCCATAAAAAATAAAGCGATAAAGTGAAGAAACGAGGCAACAGACTAAAGCAATCCATCATAACGTTGTTAATCCGTCCGTATAGTCGAATGTCGCCTATCGCTTCGACATAATGTTGGATCTAGCTGAAAAAATACGTATTTTTTCCGGTTTATTTTTATTGCTATTCAAACCATGTTATTATATTTATTTTGTTATAAGTCCACAGATTCCGGGGCCATCAAACCCAAGGTCAGGCCAATGATAAATCTGGAATATGGTTGACGGGTTTAACATTCTCACGCCCCGGATAACATAAGGACCATGCTTAATTATGTTTGCGTACAAAATTTTACACAATAATATGTCTTATGGAGATCAGAGTTTGTATGCTCCTCATCAATATTATATTTGAGCACATTAAATACTTAAAAAGTATTAAATAACGATTCATATTAAATAATTTATATTTATTATGATAAAATGTATAAGATGATTTAATTAACGCCCTTTTGTAAAACACGAAACCTTGTTTACGTCACAGTAAAAGGTTTAAAACCATCGTTCAAGCATTTTGTTCGTGATGCGGGTGACAATAAACAGAACGCTTCAAAATTTTACTTGTATTTTTTATGAATACTTGCCCCTATCATTCCCTTAAGGAATACGTTTTTTCAATGTTCTCATAAAAAATAAAAAAAAAGAGTTATCGAGGGACACTCGGTTGGAATGAAGCTGCTTTCACTATATACATTACATACATTAACAGCTTGTTAATTTCCCACTGCAGGGCTAAGGCCTCCTCTCCCTTTGGGGAGAAGGTATGCAGCATTTTCCACCACGCTGCTCCAATGCGGGTTGGTGAAATACACATGTGGCAGAATTTCGTTGAAATTCGCCACATGCAAGTTTCCTCACCGCCTTCCTTCACCGCTGAGCACGAGATGAATTTTAAACAAAAAATTAAGTATATAAAAACTCAAACTGGTGCTTGCATGGGTTTGAACCCGCAATCATCGGTTAAGATGCACGCGTTCTAACCACTGGGCCATCTGGGCTCTTTTCATATTAATTGTTTTAATTTTTAATAACATTGTTTTATCATATTATACTAACATAATTTCAAACTACTTAATATTTGGACAGACTTTTCAAATCACAGTTTCGCTTACATTAAGAGACTTTTTAAAGATATTGTGATACAAATATTTATCAATTACTTAATTAATAAATACTGTACAAAGGCTCAGTCTATTTTTGATAGAATAATTTTAAATAAATATTAGCGATATTTGACAAATTACACTATATTGTATCAAAAAATTTACAATTCTGTGTGATTTTAATACTATTTGCCCATAAAAATGATTTGTAAATTATTTCTGTAATCAATAATAAACGAGCAGAATACCTTTTTAGAATGTATAGTTAAATATATATTCATTATTTAATACCGAGAAAAAAAGGAATGAAAACCAAGGTAAATTATTATACATAATATAAAATTTCAAACTTCATGTTATTTCTACAAGACTGCATCGTCAATCGAATAAGCACTTATACAACCTCATATCGAATCAGGTTAAAATCTTTGTTTACAGAAGACGAAAACATTTACGAATAATTTTCGAGCTATTTAGATAAATATGTGAAAATATATTTGGTAAACTGAAATTAATAAATATAATTAGCGGGATTTAATGCACCGGATTCAATCTGATCACATTAAGCAGTATACATGTAAAGAAGGGACCTTTTATAGATGACATTATGCAGTATATTACAGTTATTACAGTATATAACAGACAAACAAGGGACATATTATATTTGCTTCCAAGGTTGGTGAAGCATTGGTGATATGAGAAATAATTAAATATTTATAGGTAGTGGTGGCCCTTTACCAAGTGGTGGTCCATTCTCCTGTCCGTCTACCAGTTTGAGATTAATATATGTATAAATAGTATCGAAACTTATTGACAATATAAATAATTGTGTCAAATAATTGAACCCACAGAGTTTGCTTGACTGACTTTTTAATTTTGTATTTTGTTTCGCGATTTGACGTTACATTTTATATACGGTTTACAATAAAACGCTTTAACATATCTAACGTCGTATAACGAGATTTATAATTTGATGCTGCTAAAGTGTATTTGATAAACTAGCTTTTGCCCGCAACTTCGTTCGCGTTGAAGTTGAAATTATTTGTTAAGCCCATGTTCATTACGGAGCCGTTTTAGTTACATCACGCTATTGTCAATAATATTGAAACTTTAGAACATTAGGTAAAATTTCTGGGTATTATAATCTTATTGTTTAGGTAACTATAATTGTGTACTACAATTAAGTACAACAAAATCAAATTATATCTTTAACCGTTTACGCAGCGCACGCAATGGAAGTTTTGAAAATGAATTATATTCTCCCGTGTTTGCAACCTTTTTCAATGATAATCTGCTCCTATTGGTCCTAGCGTGATTGTGTATAGCTTATAGCCTTTCTCTTTAAACGGGCTATTAAACACTGATAGATTTTTTAAAATTAATGGTACGAATTGAACTGGTAGTTCCTGAGACTAGTGTATTCAACCAAACAAATTCTTCGCCGTCAAAATTTGTATTGAAATTTATAAATTTAACAGGTTTTTAATTTCATCGTGTAACCCTAAAAATGTACATAAATCACGTTATCTCAAATCATCAATATTCATTGGCATTTGGAATACAGCTTTCCAGTATCAATATCCCATGACGCGAAGGATTTTCTTATTTGAATTTAGAACGCGAGTACGTGTCTATGGCTATCACTTCACTTGATAACACTTGTCCGGAGGGAGAGGTCGACAAATGACTTCTCATCCAACGGATTACTAGATGGTTCTGTTATAACGGCTCATCCCCTGCTTAGGTTTTTATGGTTCAATTTCATACCGAAATAATAATAATCAACTTTTTAATAATAAGTATTATTGAGTGTTCCATTTTTAAATTTGTCTGTCATCTACTTTCTGGGAAATAATCAACATTGCACATGTACATTGAAAATTATAAAAATATTAACGATCTATTACGCCGCAAGTAAAACCAAAAGTCAAGTGATTGTTATGAAATTCACAGCAGCGGCCTAGAATTTGAAAAACGTTAGTGTTCACACCATCGTACCTCAGAAACCACGTAGTCATTGAATCTGAATCATTGAATTAAGTCTGAATTCCGGTCGGTCGGATCATTGGAAGACACCGTGGTTATTCAACGTATTTGATTAATTCAATGTATAATGAAGCATATAAATACATTTTTTATCTATGTTTGTCCTACTTGAACCTTTTCAGTGGGCTGTAATGTCGGAGTGTGCACTTAGCATGCCCGCGTTTGAAAGCAACTTTAATGATGCCGAGCCTAACATTTGCAGCACGCTATTTCTTTAGTTTAACTCAGCAACTAGGTTTACATACCACGATGGAGATTCTTCTAGTTCTATCAAAGTTCTATACAATTTATAAGAGTCATATAATTCTTGAATGTAATGTTTACTGTAAATAAATGTCGTCTGGTTTTGTATACGTCAATGTAAGCATAAAAATATCTTATTCAGAAACTTTGTATAGTGAACACGAATATTTTGTCGTTAGCAATTCAATACAAGTATGTATGTATTAACGCATAATTTTCTCGTTATTTCTTTAGATTTCTTTGCTGCTTATAAATTCAATAATATTGTTAGTGTTATCATGTGAATATATTTTCAAATAAGACTTTTATTTCAACTGAATCGAATAAAGGCTTATCGTGTTTTTAAAGCCTTTCTGTCCATTGCCAGCTGAAACAGTAATTCTACGAAGTATATTCTGAACCCTTTCTCGTATATATTCCTACTTATTAAAAATACATTGAAGTTAAATAAAATTAATTATTTCTTTTAAAAGTATAAATTAACCTACGGATCCCTACTTAATATGAACATACTCAAACTTAATGGTTTGTGGAAAATCATTAATACGAACATGTATAACTTCGCACGTACTCCACAAGTTGAATCCGCAAAGTCAGAGGTAATCCAGCTATTTTCCCGATAAATCACTTGATACTATTTCCATTGTCAAACGTCATGGACAACTTTTTTACCACTCACTCATCATATATTCTACCGCCAACAGTACTCAGTATTTTTGTGTTCCAATTTGAAGGGCGAGTGAGCCAGTGTAACTACAGGCACAAGGGACATAACATCTTAGTTCCCAAGGTTGGAGGCGCATTTGTGATGAGTAAATGGTACCTATCCAGACGGGCTTGCTTAAAGCCCTACTAGTAAGTATTTTTTAAAATATTTTTGTTATTCTTAATTTGTGTTTATAATGCATCTCGTGCTCTATGGAATATGTCGTATGAAATTCTGATGTGTATCGACCAACCTACATTAAGGGTATAAGCACTAAACTTTCTCCTCAAGAAAGATGAAGTCTTAGCCTAGCAGCAAATATTTAAAGGCTGTAAGTTTCGTACTTTTTCTCCTTAATACCAAAACACCGCCCGTATAATAAGCCCTACTAGTAAGTATTTTTTAAAATATTTTTGTTATTCTTAATTTGTGTTTATAATGCATCTCGTGCTCTGTGGAATATGTCGTATGAAATTCTGATGTGTATCGACCAACCTACATTAAGGGTATAAGCATTAAACTTTCTCCTCAAGAAAGATGAAGTCTTAGCCTAGCAGCAAATATTTAAAGGCTGTAAGTTTCGTACTTTTTCTCCTTAATACCAAAACACCGCCCGTATAATAAGTCGCGGCAAATTAAAAAATATATATTTCAGATTATAGATTACATGTTAACATTCATTTGATAATATGAAATTGTTCACGTTTATTTGTTTGACGTCTGATTTGTAAGTAAGTGGAGTGGTGGTATACGGGTATTAGTTGCTACTCCATCACAACTCACGTTAATCGATAGATCCGTCCAAAGGACATATTGTGTGTTAAGCTCACCTATCAATACAATCTTAGAGAATTCCTTCAACCGTAAAATCTACCATTCCCAGCGATAAGACGAGTAAAGTAAAAAAAAATCTTTGGCATTTAATTGACGATATCAGTGTCGAGATCTTGGCTATCATATGATATTTATTGTGGATTTTCGAAAATAATTCATTTTGAATGTCGGCAAATTGTTATCCGATAACATATCAATCCATTCAGAAGTAAAATTAAAGTGGGATAGTGTTGTATTATGTTTGATATGAATAATTAGACTATGGAAAAAACCTTTATCAATCATAGAATCATCAGAATTGATACAAAACTGACTTTGTTAACTCTAAATATATGTTTTAAAAAAATTGAAGACGCGAAGATGTTGCAGCACAACCCATGGAAACCTGTGTACACACTACTCGACCACGGAGGTCGTCAAATCGTTTTACGATTCCTGCTTCTGAGAATCGTAAAACAATCCAATCATCATCCTCCTGCCCTTATCCCAATTTTACTTGGGGTCGGCACAGCATGTCTTCTTCTTCCATACTTCTCTGTCAGACGTCATCTCACAAATAACATTCTTTCTAACCATATCGTCTTTCACACAATCCATCCATCGTTTCTTGGGTCGTCCCCTACCTCTATATCCATCCACATCCATACTCAAACCTTTCTCACAACATGGTCCTCATTCCTCCGCATAACATGCCCATACCAAGACAGCCAATATCGTAAAACAATCCAATATGATTATAATTTAATTAAAAGAATATTATTCTGCAACATGTACATGTACGTAGTAATGTGTGTTAATCAAGCGATAATGAAATATGGGTCAGCGAAATGTCAATAATAATAAATGCTTAACACAATATTCATATTTATTAATACGCCACTATGCATATGAAATGTTTTACTATAAATAATTTACTTGGTGTAAGGGCTTTGTGCGAGCACATTTGGTTTCGATGCAAGGAGTTGTTAATATTTCATACAGCGCCAATGTCTATGGGTGGTGATGACCACTTACAATCAGGTGGTCTAGTTGCTTGCGATCCAATTAAATAAATAAAATATACTAGGCACCTCTAAACACAACAAGCTCTCTAACATCTCGTAGATCTGTTGTAAAATGTGTTTTTGTCTACATTTTTAATGATAGTATAATAATAAAACAGATTTCAGTTTATTTTTTTCGAATTTAGATCGTGGACCAATCAGGATATACTCTCCTAAGCAAAAAAATATAATTTCCAAAATTGGTTCATAAATGTCGGAGTTTTGACAAAGTCCTTTTTTTAAGTCGAGTCTAATTTTTTATGTATTTTAATATTTCAGTTTGTATCTGTCTGCCTTGTCATTGTTATTTCTAACGTTCATACTGAGTATAATTTCATAACTCTAAGTTTTTATCTTATTTAGCTTGAACTTGAGTTGTGCTTGAAACCTCCTGGATAGTCTCGCCTATCGCACTCCCTGCATACTGGACTTATCCAGGAAAAAATATATATGCTGATCTTAAACGTATAATCTAATAGATCAGCATATATTAGTTTTCTTAATAAATAACAGTGAACGTTTGTGTGTTAGACTTGTCTGCATTTCTAAGTCGTTTATCTGATTGTGTTGAAACTTTTGTGTATTAACCTACAAAGGCTCTAAATGGACCTGCCCCAAAAAAACTTTGTGTTGTTTTTTATCCTTCATTATAAAACTTATAAAAGCCTACTTCCTTATTCTATCTGAGCACAGTCTGGTCTGGTAGCTAGTAAGTGAATATATAACGCAGATTCCTAAATCACACCATTTTTCCCTAATATCATTATAACCGTGGAACTAATTCAGAGTGAGTCAGTTTTTTTATTACATCACAAACTGCTTAACTTATTGTAACGAAATATGAAATGAGGTTAACTGCAACCTATAAATACAGGGATATAGGAAAATATAATTGATGTCATCGTAGTTTCGGGGAGCTATTATTCTTCTAAACTATTATTACAAATGGGTTGTTTCTGTACCAAAACTTTCTAGAGATATTTTGTTTTTATTTTTTTATTTTGCAAAAAGATATCTAGACTACATTTATTGTTGTGTTATAGGTAATCCATCGACCGAGCCGAGATGGCCCAGTGGTTACAATCCGGGTTCAAACCCGGAATCATCGGTTAAGATGCACGCGTTTGTTGAGTTTAAACCCAGGCAAGCACCACTGAACTTCATGTACTTAATTTGTATTTATAATTAAGGGAAGAAAACATTGTGAGGAAACCTGCATGTGTCTAGTTTCAACGAAATTCTGCCACATCTGTATTCCACAACGTATTGGAGCAACGTGATGTAATATGCTCCAAACCTTCTCCTCATAGGGAGAGGAGGCCTTAGCCCAGCTGTGGGAAATCTACAGCCTGCTAATGTAATGTAACTATGGATTTAATAGTTAAATATTATTCTTGTCATTAAGAAAACTAGCACACAAACAAGGGTAATTTTAATCAATATATACATATATATGACTAATGACCCAAACCGTCTTCCCACGAGTGCAATTTAGTATATATTAAACAAGCAAAGCAAGAAAATATTAAGAAGGCATATTTATTTTATTACGTTTTTATATGTATGTCATAAATGACAAATATGAATGATAAATGTATTCAATCAAATATCAAAATGAGTTGGAGCAAGTATATTATGAAATAGATCTTTGGGTATAAATATAAACTGTCACTGTCAAAATTTTATCGTTACAGCCAATTATACGATTGTTCGAGCAGAGCGAACGATTTTGATGGTTGAACGCAATTTGAAATCGGTACTTGAGTATTCATTAGAAGTCTATAGTGTAAAGATAGTTTTAATCTATATTAAACTAGCGACCCGCCCCAGCTTCGCACGGGTGCAATGCTGATACGAAATATACTACAGAATGTCTTACAACGTTCACAACTTTTTTGTCATGAGACAATATAGACCGCTATGTCCCTGTATTTTAAATCTGTAATATTTTCGAAAATATTCATTTAAATTACATGCAATATGGGCCATATTCATCTATATTAAATGCACAATGTATTTAATGTACTAAATTAGATAAGGATTAATAAAATAAGCAATTATATCTCATAAAAAGTAAACGATAAAAATTGTTATTGTGGGTTATGTCTAAGAGTTAGACATATTATACCATTCCAGACTTTTTTAAAGTCCTTTTTAAGGTGTACAATACTGTATTACATTTTGATCTATCTCGTAGGGCTCAGCCAGCGTTTGCAAAATGTGTTTATTTACGACATCACTTTAAAAACCTCTAAAATAATGAGCATTTCTCTACTATATTGGGCTTGTATTATACATGTAAACCTTCCTCTTGAATCAATGTATCTATTAAAAAACGCATTAAAAATCACTGTGTAATTTTAAAGATCTAAGCATGCACAAGGACAGATAGCTGTAAGCGAATTTGTTTTATACTATGTAATGATTCCCAAGGAAACTAGTATATTTATAAAGATTTGGTTGATTTTATCTTCGCAAATAACCTATTCCTGATTCGTAACGGGTACGAGTATTTACTCGTTACAAATTAGGAAAAAACCTATCGGTTATTTGCGAAGACATGATTGTGTACTTAAGAAGATATGTATATGTATATAGGGGACCCTTTTATAGGTTTTTTAAGACTCACAATTATCTTTATTCTACTTTATTGTTCCGATTTTTTTATCTCTGTTGCAGGGAAGAGATCGCTGTTTTAGCGATAAGGCCGCCCCTTGTGCATCTTTCTTAAACGCGAGTATTTTGATTTGATTTGATTCCTATTCCATAACATACAAAAACAGTATTTTAGATAAACACCGTCATAATTCAGTCATTTTCTACAGTATATTGACAAATTATACGTTAAAACCTTTCTCGTCTGTCACTCTTTCTATTAGTCAAAAGTATATCAAAAACCGTTGAGCGATTGAAAAGAAGTAAGAAGAGTTTAAGAAACGGGCAAAAAGCGACTTTTTTTTTTTATTATTTTATTATTTTGACGACCTCCGTGGTCGAGTCGATGTAGAAAAAGTTCATTAGTTTTCTATGTTGTCTTGGGTCTGGGTGTTTGTGGTACCGTCGTTACGTCTGATTTTCCATAACATAAGTGCTTTAGCTCCTTACATTGGGGTCAGAGCTATGTATGTGATGTTCTACAATATTTATATATAACACTGTATTTATCATGACATTTAAGAAAATAACATTATAATTATATTATGGAATAGTTCCTAAAATTTAAGATATGGTCGAATAATGTGTTAAAATTAAAGCGTTTGTTAGAATTACTTAAAATGACTTATATAATTAAAAAAATCTTAAAAATTTTAGTTATATAGTTTTACAAATAAGTTTAAAAAAAAGATTTGTTAGAATTGTAACTTTGTTTTCTAATGAATAGCAATGCAATTATTATTATTTGACATTATTCTTAAAATTATACTTAATAATACTGACTGGGCCTTTCATAATTTGTAGTAGATGTTTCAATACCGAAATGTTATTGAAAGAGCCAAAAGTCACGTCTTAAAATTAATATTTCGTCGATTTTTCCATAGTGCTTTAGGTTTTTTCGTGTGAGATTATTTTAAATAAATGAATGATAATTGAAGAAAAAAAGTCATCAATTTTTTGATCCGTTTAGTTAACCGGCTCTTTCATACTTCTTACCAAATTCTTATAAATTATTTATCCTAATATCCTGTATATTGACTGGTGAAGTACTACCAATATTTAAGGAGAATACTCGGTACATGATTTTCATTCGAATTATATAAAAAAATAGATACTTAATTTATGACCAAATTTTCAAAAAAATCCATTTAAATAAATGAAGTGTGGACACATTGCCAGCGGTGCGTGCCGCGTGATGTTGTACTGGCACAGAGCTTGTACTAAAAAATCTAAATATAATTATTACTGTGCAAATCATGATTCTGTGGAATGGTGGCAAAAAGCAAGCACCATATTCCCGTTGAATCGCAATGTCAATGTCCAAGTATTTTTTTTAAATCGATATTTAGATATAAGTAAAATTTAATTTAATTTATAATATAATATATTAGCTAATATTATATATGAACACCTCATCCCATTATCCGTGTGTACCGATATTAAACTAAGTCTACGTGACATTATCCCGCGGCAAGTATCCATCATGTTAAAGCCTATTTACTACGGTCTTGGTGATTATCTGTTACCTGGAATGTCTCTTTTGTGTTAGTAATACAATAATAATACTATTCCGATTGCCTAGCGGCTGACTTGTTAACTTGCGTACGTACGTGCGTGGTTTTGGGTTTAAGCTTAAATTAAGAGTTTTTTCTTTAAAAAACTTTGTATCAGCCTAGAGTCTGGAAGTGCAGGAACTATTTATTTTACTCCCCCAAGTCTTGAGATTAACGTAAATCCGTTGGTCAATTTATATAGGTAACTAACGACCTGACTCGGCGTCGCACGGGTGCAATTAAGTATTAAGGAAAATGAGATGCGCGTAGCGAGAAAATATGAAGAAGGTATATTTTATTACGTATATATAAGTATGTCATAAATGAAAAATATGAATAATAATAGAATTGGTGAAAAATTTTATCTCTAATCTCCTACAGTTGTGTTGATTTTTTGTTTTAAACTCAACTCAAACTCAAATTCCTTAATTCAATATGGAAGCATTACACTAACTCATTGGTCTCAGTGGTCAAATTAAACACTACCACCGGTTCGGAAAAGAAAATACCCTGACCTGAGAGGAACCGGTGAAAAAAAATCAGCGGGTCTTTTGTTGTCAAATTTATTAAATACTTATATTGGATATGAATAGTAATAGCCAGGTGGCGATGATTTCATTCCCAAGGTGTGCCTTTCGCACACAAGCGTTCCTTAACATTTTTTTTTAATTTGGCCTCAGAAGCATTTTGTACGCCTTCTGGGATTTTTTAGATCATGGGTGAGAAGGAGTAGAGAGTACTTATTGCGCTCGCACACTTATGCGCCATTAGTGTGCGTCCTGAGCTAAGGACTTAATGCAGTTGGCATGTCTGCGCCAACTCGTAGTCCGTAAGTCCAAAAATATCAACTATTTGTTACGTGCAGAGTTCGTCGTAACTCAGAACTTACTTATTCTGCGTAGATAGCTAGTCTCACTTGAGAACTGTCAGTCACCGTGACCGAAACCAGTCAAACGAACAACGCACCAGTATTTGACTAAGGTTATGACTAAGGCTAAGCTTATACCGTTATTAGTAAGTCATGTCATAATTAAAAAAAATAAACTTTATTTAAGTGAACTTCTGCTTAGCTGCAATTCTATCAGCCAAATTATTTTTTCCCGTAACAAATAATAATTTGATCCGTCTAATTAAATGATACTACGAATTAATCAGCTCGTACTTTTTCACAAAGCTAAAAAGTTACCACGATGTCAATTTTTATACAGAATTTAATTTGTATTTAAACAAATTGAACATTGGAAACATATCGCATGTAAATATATATAGTCATATTTAAATAATTGACGTTAAATTTCACCCAATTTTCGTGATTTTCCAGATAAATAGGTACAAATTGTGAGCCATCGATTACAGCGACCGACGCGACGTAACAATGGTGTTAAGTCCTTTGTCCGTAGTCGTGTTAACGTTGTGGACTTTACAACAGAATACAGGTGGCAAGTGATTTATACGTATAATAGCTTAACCAATCCTGGTGCATTTATGAAGTACAATGTTCAATAATCTACTGAATATTGTACTGCTTAATGGATTATTGATATATTCTTGATCTATTGATTTTGTGATCAATTAATTATTGTTCCATATTCGAAAATGATAATAATGATCTCTTATAATCTCTTACTGTGATAAACAGATTAAATAACAGCAATCGCGTACGAGATTGCTATCTCATACATCAACGCCAAGTATTCCGATATTAGGCATATTATTCGATACAAGATTATATAATTGATTAGTTTTTCTATTCGTTTCATATGAAGTATAACGCTATAATCTTAGATGTGGCGGGCTGCAGTTTACTGTCCGAGTGTATCTTGATTCCGATGCCGTGACTGTTTCCTTAATGGTTGGAGTTATCCGAGTATTATTGACAATTTGATGAAGTGCCTCTCTTTTATTTATTCAGTAAAACGAATAAACTTAATTTTCATCGTTATGGCAAACTGGTTTTCAAAATTAAAAATCATAATATCGTCAGTTTTATCTGGGTATTCATTTTTAATAAGATATTACAATTGAAAGCATTTCAGAAGTCCTTTTATACCAAGCATGGGTCGCTCTGAATCTAACTGGAATATATTTTTTAACAAATTCAGTAATATAGTAAAATTTAAGAACCTTTTTGTAATTATTGTGAAGCTCTTTCATTTGATATCGATAGCATGTATTAAAGTGATTGAAACGAATATTAAATCTGCAATTTTCTACTGACAACCATGTTAGTTCGTACTGTATTCAGTACGCTATGAAAAATAGGTCCAGCCCTTTCGTTTGATACTTATATGGGTTGTGAAAAAATATGAAATAAATCATTTTACGGCGGCATCCATTTTGGATTTACAATGATTCTGAATATATAAAATTGTATTTTCATCAGAACTAAAGGTATGTACAATCAGATCAATCAAGGCGGTAAAATTTTAATGACTTAATTTGAACCGAAGAAGAAATGAGGCAAATTGAATGAAACCGTTTAAAAAACGCATGTAAAAATATGTTATTTCACATATTATTAAGTATCAAAAGGAATTTCATGTTCAGCTATATTTAAATGCCCGTAGGGAAATTATCGCAAACCAGTCTCACATAGTTTTATTTAAAAACTTGTTCAATAAACAATAGAATGTAATAAGATTTAAATATTATTTAATTATTAGCCTGTTCATGCAAATGTAATTAACTATCTAAATGTTTTATAAAGACCTATATAGTATACGTATAAATATTTTAAACTAATTTTTGAGGTAGATTTAAATTTTATTATAAAAGAATATTCTAGAATTTCCTTTATTGGGTCACTAACACCTTAGCATTATCATGACCTGCTATTATTGAGTGATCTCCATTACACAAGCGATGCACGTACGACTCCAAACGAAAGCACGATGAAGTTTAAAATGTAAGATAAAATGCTGCTTTACCTTTAGTTTTCCTGAACTCTTATAACCGGTCGTCTATTCAGAAATTCATAAGTCATTCATATGGTATCAGTGGCTCAAATACGAAAAATGTCACTCCGTTCCTTTCAAATGTATGGAATGTTTAAGCTGCCTTCGGGGAGTCTTCTTGGAACTTTCAAGTGGTTCACGTAACCTAAAACCTCGTAACCCTCTTATCTTAGCTATAAACGTCAACTCACACAGGCATCGTGTCTTACAAGAAACTAACCGTAACCGAACCTTAATAATTAATATAATATTACTCTACAGGCGAGCAACGGCTGTCAATACAAAAACGCAAAGTAAATTATAATAGAACAATTTTATAAAAGTAACTTAATATTTTTTATTAATAGTATAAGAAAAACTGACATGTACTGTGGCAATGGGCAGGGCACATTGCTCGAAGGACAACAAGCAGGAGCAAAAAAGTTCTCGAGTGAAGACCACGTACCGGCAAGCCCAGCGTAGGGCGTCCCCCGCGAGAAGGACGGACGATCTGGTCAAGTCCGCGGGGAATCGCTGGATGCAGGCCGCTACTCACCGGTCAGGGTGGAAGTCATTGGGAGAGGCCTTTGTTCAGCAGTGGACGTCTTACGGCTGACATGATGTTGATGATGATGACACGTACTCAATTGTTTACAGAAATAGAATTATTAATTTCCGTATAATTCATATTCTAAAAAGGTTTCGCTTTAACCTAAAAACGCTTTTATACCACAAAATATTCTCTCAAAATAAATTATTATTTTGTTCTTAGTCACATAAAACGATTCACTGTCAGCAAAAAAAAAAAAATGACTCCAAAAGCAATATACACTTCAGCACAAAATTACGAATTCTTTAAGTTCCTTTAGTATTGATCTTATAGAGGTTAGTGACTTGACAAAAATTTACCATTATTATTCAAGAAGGCAATACGAATAGGAGATAAATAAGATTATCTTATATACCTACCGCTTTACTATCCGTATTTTGTGACTCAAATATATAAAAATAATATTATATAACTTAATAATAAAAACTATCTATGTATGTTAAACTTTACTAATTATTAAGATAAATTAAAAACTACTAAAACAATATACATAAAACTTATATCATTTATAGCAAATGTAGAGCGTTTTGGAAAAGTTAAACTATCGCATATAAATAGAAGTTTCACTCGCTTTAAATTTGGACTACTGACCTATTCTCGTAGTACACGAATCCAGGAATCATTTGAATTTTTGTGATATGAATAGGTACTACCCACTCATTGTATATTCAATCGCCAAACAGCAATACTTTGATTCTTGTGTTCCGGTTTGAAGGGTGAGTGAGCCAGTGTCACTAGAGACACAAGGGACATAACCACATAATTCCCAAGGTTGGTGGATGGCATTAGAGATGCAAGGAATAATTAAAATTTCTTACAGTGCCAATATCTATGGTCTTTGTTGACCATCAGGCCACCACCACCACCACCTGTCCACCTATTTATTAAAAAAAAACTTATAAAATTTTATTTGAACGATGTATTTATAAGCAAGCTCATTAAATACCGATGCTATAAATTAATCAACGACTTGAATGACGGCTTCTCCGGTCGGCGGGTGTCCGTAATTCATCAATCACACAATGATTTGATGGTTAGTAATATAGCGATCACACAGATTGATTATATTTTATGACGGTAATAAATATTTAAGTTGCAAAGAAAATACGATGGAAGTATACAATCTTAATAATATTTTCCGGTTAAGATACCTGATCCAATGAAAGAACACGTTTAGCTTAACTAAGAGGGCCGTTTGGTCGAATTTAGTCAAGCGCAACTGAGCAATCGTGTACCTAATTTGTGTCTATAATATTTCATCTTGTGCCCGGTGGCGTAAGGAAAACGGCGAAAATATACCTTCAAATTCTGAATACAATTCTATTATACATATATTTTCTCATTATCATTGAAATCTTCATCCATAATAACCAGCAAGAATATACAACTAAAAATGACACGGTTTGGAGACATTGGAGACAGTCAAGGCCACGGTATTTGCAGTATTTATTTATTTATTGGAAAAGTTACACCATCAACTTATCACTAAGCACTTAAAATTAATATCTGACTTGGGTAACATACAAAGTGATACGTCTTTAAAGGTGTAAATGATATTGTGAATGGAGCTATACTGATTAGTATAGAGGTAACCATTGCAAGTCAAGCCTGGAGAACGAGAATAAATATACTGACCGAAATAACATGTTTGAATTTCTACATAAATTAAATTATACACAACAAAAAAATCTACTTTTGATAAATTCGAAAATCAAAAGAGTATTTATTCACGTTAAAATATTTTTATTTAGTAAATATTATTTACTTTTTATGCTACGAGTATACTAAAAAAAGGTTATTCTTTCATCTTTAAATTTTTTATCTGCATTTATTATACAAAAATATAAATATCATAGGTATTATTTTAAATTAGTTCTGTAGTCTAGCAAATGGTATTTAGTAAAGTGCTTTATTTTATTATATATTTATTTTGTTTTTAAGCTGATAATGCAGCACAATTATATGGTGCTGCCTTTATGATGATGATGAGTAGAGCTTTCTGCAAGCCTTCTGGGTAGGTATCATCCACACGTCATAATATATTCTGCCGTCTTTCAGCAATACTTTGTAATGTTGTGTTCCGAATCGAAAGATGGGTCAGCCAGAGGAACTAGGGATAAAAAATAATTCTCAAGGTCGCATCGGTAGTAAGAAAAGATTAATATTTCTTAAAGTACCAATGTTTATGGGCAATGGTGAATACTTACCTTCAGTTACTAAAAGTAACTAATATTGTGTTTCCTATATTTATGTCTTATAAAGATCGTTGTAAAATATTTTATAAAACGTCTGCGATTGAGTAGCATTCGTATTAGAAAGAGTTTTTTTATAATTTGAATGAGGCAAATTGAATTCACTGTTTAGGCCTGCTTCAAACAAATTTAAGCCCATGGCCTGATTAAGTGTAATTCTAAATTATCACTAAGTAACGGGTGAATCGTCGAGTTGACGAAGATGAGCTAGCAACAGGAGTTTGTTATTAAATTAATTCAAAGAAAGGATGAGTATATCAATTTGGTTGGATTTCTTTTTTATAATGTTTTGTCGCCTTAGACGTTAAAAAAAATTCTTAACCGATTTGAAAAAATATCTTTTATTTCGCAGGGTATATGTTTGGTCCCATTTAGTTTTTAAGTTGGTTATATTTTGTCCAAATTTTATATTATTATAATTTATCAATATTTTGATGTTTCTAGTAATACTTATATAATTAAATTACATTACAATCAAATCAAATCAATTTTATTCAAGTTAACTTCTAAATGAAGCGTTTTTGAATCGTCGATATTTAAATACTACCACCGTTTCCGAAAGCAGCTTCCAGCGAAAAGAAACGGCAAGAAACTCGCATAGTTGCTCTTCTCAAATAAGCAGATTTACAATGCTGTTCTTTACAATAATTACTGTCCTGTGATGGAACCATTGTAATATGTTGATACTTAAATATCACATTCAATGCATTTTTATTTAATTTCATTGTAAAAAAAATTGCAAATGGTGGTGTTTTTCCATATATGCAAGCCTTAAACGCCTAAATAATTTTACAATCACTGAAAATCACAACAAAAACAAGTATTGACTTTGGTGGAGGAATCTTCATAAAACTTAAACAAGTCCCATGGCACTTAAGCTTTTTCATTACTGGGCATTGCATAATAAACAATAATTTTGTTTTAAGCTGTAGTTTAATGTCCGAGTACTGCATTACAAATATTACTTTCGATGCTTTGATATATGCAGGCGGACGGGAAAATGGACCACCTGATGTCATTGGTCATAACCGCCCACAGAAATTGGCGCTGTAAGAAATATTAACCACTCATTATATAGCCAATGCGCTATCAACCTTGGGAGCTAAGATGTTATGTCCCTTGGACCTGTAGTTACACTGGCTCACTCACCCTTCAAACCGGAATAAGTATTGTTGTTTGGCGGTAGAATATAGTATGAGTGGGTGATACCAACCAGAAACCCTATTCAAGTAAGTTTCATACTCTTTCGATAAGATTATCAATAACTGTACCAAAATGTACTGTTATGTTTACGAACGTTTTTAAAAACCACTTACCAACAGGTGGTCCATTTGTCGGTCTATCAACATTTTATATAAAGAAAATAGCCCTAATGAGTCTTTTTCATTGAATGTGATATACCTACACATGAACAGCACAAAAAACATCGAAATCAGTCCAGAAGGATTTTAAATTTCAATCGAATCACGGAGACCAATTTCCTTATTACATTCCTTTGCAGTAACTTGAGACGGTTACGTTCGTTTAATTTACATAAAAATGTATTTGGTAAAAGAGTGCTCGATTCCTTTTTTAAATGTACTTACTCTGTAATTCACAGTTGAATCATCGTGACTTTGACGTAGGGAGATAGCAATAAGGCTCAAGGCGAATATAAAAGGAAAAGGCACATCCCAGCTGCTATCCGTCATGTTCGATAATCCAAACGTGCTAAAATATATTCTAAGCCTAAAATATTGCCGAAATGATGCGAGTGGGAGTTACATCGATATTTTAATATTAAATTTACTAGTTTTCTTTCTTGATAGTATTATATCACTGGAGATTCTGTATTGTGATCGTTTTTCGATGTATAAAATATTTATAGAAAAAAATATAAAAAAGATAGAAACGATATTTTTTTAAAGGACAGTTTTCGTCAAATCCTCTTCGAATCAGCTTTAAGTATCCGTTTAAATTTCATGATTTGTCCCTATTTTAACAAAACGAATTCGCAATCGAGAAGACATTAGAAGGGAGGGGTGCGAGTTTTGACGAGTTTCAAACATAACTTTCGCAAGGCATTCATTTAATACTCGAATAAATAAACTTTTTGATTCACATACTCAAATAACTTTTCCTATGAAAAATATACATGATGTTAGTATATTCAATGTAAAGATAGGTGTCGATAGTACTCCCAGCGAGAACGAAGTTTAACAGAACAGAACAAAAAATCAGTTAAAATCAACAGAAGCCACAGAAATAAAAAAGTTGTCTGGAGGGGGGTGGGGTCCATAACGCTCTTTCCTTACTTGACGATTTCTTCCATTACACTATACTGTAAGCCGAGTAAAAGATCTTCGTTCCAATAAAATAACACGAAAATGTTTTACATTTCAACTAAGTCTTATATTCCACTTCGTTGGTCTTCTTTACTAAATGATGAATTAAACTAATCATAAAGCACCCATAGGCTAATTAAAATGCTTGTTTCTAAGCGAAAAAAAAAAACGTTTTAAGTGATTACGTTTTTAGCTAAGCTCGTTAATATGAGTGTAAATATATGGAGTGCAATCACACTAATAAATAGAACTCGCAAGAGTTACGTGGCTTCGCTTGCTTTTTAGGGTTTAGTAGGTTTAGGAAAAAAAGTAAATATGTCATATGTCCTTCCTTGGAATTAATCCTTAGAGCCTGTAAATTTCCCACTGCTGGACTAAGGCCTCCTTTCCCTTTGAAGAGAAGGTTAGGAGTTTATTCCACCACGCTGCTCCAATACACCATGGTTGGTGGATACACACGTGGCAGAATTTCGTTGAAATTAGATACATGCAGGTTTCCTCACGATGTTTTCCTTCACCGCCGAGCACGAGATGAATTATAATTACAAATTAAGCACATACAAATTCTACGAGATAGTGGCGCTTGCCTGGGTATTGAACCCGTAATCATCGGTTAAGATGCACGCATTCTAACAATTGGACTTTCTCGGTTCTTCATCTTTGCTTCATACAATTTAATCAAATTCGGTTTGGCCATGAAAGAGCAACAGACAGACATAATGAGCTACTTTCGCATTTAAAATATTAGTATTGATTATAGTCTGGTAAAATCTCTTAGCATAGATTTTTGTTGTTAATTTCATAAACTGCTTCCCTACAGGAAAATTATTCAATTTTATATTTTTAATAATAATAATATTAACATTAAGATGTGTTTTTACATTTCGTAAAGTTATTCAAGCAATTATTGTATTTACTTATATTCTCTCCAGATAAGTGTTCCATTTTTGAAAAAAATATTTTAATCTACTTATATTTACACTATATAAAAATTATAATCAGTTATGCTTACAACTAGGCTAAGACCATCGACCAAGGATTATGTGCTGAGCGGGCTGTGACCCGGTGTACGTGTTGTACAATCCAATTTACCAACGATCCTTATCCTGCTGTATCGTCTACTAACTAATCTGATAATCAGATAAATTAATAGGTATTCGGCTAAAAGTAATTTAATAGCTTGTAAATATTTCGATGCTGGATGTCAATTCGAGGTAACTTATAAGCACTTGGTGCTTATTACGCCAAGTTCTTCAGAGAACGTTGATGGAATGTGTAGAATAATTTCATCCAACAAACAGGTTTCAACAAGATAAACGATAAACGAACCATAAACTTAAATTAAGTAATAATAATCTTCGTTTAGCATTCACGTGTTCCAACTGAGTCATGTCGGCTTTTTGGTATAGAATTAATCAAAGTAAATCAACACAACATCAGCTATGTACATCTAAACTTTACTATCGAGATAAATTACTTGAAATCATAATTTTATCATGCTACGTGAAATTATTCTGTAATTTTCCACGCTGAGTTTCTTATTTCCATTATAAATGTGGAAGTGTTTGTTGGTTTTTGCTTCTGTTACGCCGCAACGGAGGGACAGATCGACGTGTTTTTTTTCTACGACATAGTTTATGGACCGGCGAGTGAAGGTTAAAATTGGATTCCGAAAATCCATCAACGTGGGAATAAAAACAGAGAAGTATGAAGGTGCTTACATTCAAAACAATTGTATCGCAAAGACATTAATAAATTTGACTGGTTCATTCCATTTTCGTAGAAGTTATTTATTTGTTAAAAACAATACTAATAGGGTTGAATTGGCGAATTTTAAAAGTAAAATTAGTTATTAAAATAATTAATACTAAAACAAACTTTATAATAGAATATAGATAAAAATTAATGAACTACAACAAACTAACAACTACAATATTCCGTTAGTGAATTAAATATTTATTCGTATTTTTATTATATATATATATATAATTTTTATTTTTATTTTTAATAACAATGAGTAACATTAAATAACATTAAATGCATTATGACGAAAAAAATAACACTGATAAATTTATATTTCAAAGTACAGCATTTTGTCTATTAGGGTTAATAGAGGATTTAAAATGTCTACTTAAGGTAACTAACGAAATTATGCATTCTCTCTGCATTTTCTCCCAGCTTTATGCTCATATTTTAAGTCTTAAGTATCTGAATTTTAATTACGTAAATTGTCATCTTAAGAATTTGCCTGTTCATATATTAATGCTCATTTGGATGAGCGAATGGGCTACCTGATAATAAGTATTATAACAATAATCACCGTTCGTAGAGATGGCGTATTAACCATGCGCCACCATCTTGGGGAGCTAAGATTTTAGGCAGAGGACAGCCTTCGAAGTGGCTGTTTTTATTTATATAAGAAATAATATTTCTTTCCTGTGTTCCAGTAGGAAACAAAGGCTGAAAATTAGTTATATGTCATAATTCCTTCTAAACCACACAAATTTCGTCACACAAACATTACGATGATAAATAGTCCTAGTGCTAAGTCGAGTCAGAAGTTGTGGTCTGATAAAGTAATCCATGCGTTCTATCAATTTTCTGGTCTGGCAAAACTAACGTGTCTAAAATTAAAGTGACGTAGAACTTCTATATTGAATCCGTTCTTTGTTGATTTTATTCAGCGTCGCAAATTTCATTGACTGAAATCTCACAAGCTTCTCCCTTGGGACTTGGGGTCGCAACGAACAGTTGTTAATTCAATATGGATTCATTCTGCAGAGTTACTATTTCTACTTTGTTCAGAAGTTTATATAACCGTGTATACTTTTTTATAACCTTTTTCTATTGAAAGAAAATAAAATTGTAAATAATAAAAATATACAATAGTGCATCTCGTAAACAACAAAATCGACGATGAATAGGTTCAATTATCAGGTTCTATATTTTTGTTCAGGCACAGAACAATTCTGACCTCCCAAGCCTTGTGTTTATATTGTATTAAAAATTAAATACCAATTTTTTTACTTATTAGTTAATTTACTGTTATTTTTTAATTGGAATTATTTATTTATATTACCACAACCCCTTCTTCTCTTGTCACAGGCGGTCAAAGCCAGAGTTGGAAGCTATTGTCTTTTACAATTTAGACCATTTACCTTCATAATATAGAAAACAATTATTGATCACGAACCTTTTAGGTCTAGCTCCACTTAATCATGTCATGTGTGGTGTACACTTTATTGAAGGCTTTTATGTAAACTGAGTCACCGTGTGGTCAATTCGAACACCTCGGGACCCATCGATCCTGTAAACTATGTGCCCCTTGCCAATAAAACTTCACCGATTAGTTTTGTCATCCTTCATATAAACCTTATATAACATTTTACACTATCATAACAGTTATTACAATCAGTAAATCTGTGTTTGATTTTCGTTATTATATTTTATATTTCTTAGGATGGTCGCAAGTTTAAGTAAAAACGAGTTCTTCCAGATTCATTTATTAACACTATTATCACATTTATTTTACCCACTAATCCGTGTTTCACAATACATCCCGTATTATTCAAATCTCCCGATAGTTCTATTTATTAAAAAATAATTAGCCTTATAACAAAACACTGCCGCCGCGTTCGATTTCTTGACATTATTTTTCTTACCGGCCAGTATCGGACATTCGGCCAGTATTAATCAAAATTAAAATATTACATTACAACATATACTAAAAACAGTCAATCGGCATATTATTAATTAAATTATAGTTATTCAATGTATAAAAAAAAGTAACTCTAACATATTATAGTAGTATTTTCACTTTGTCTTTGAAGACTTGAGACTTTCGAAATCGAAAAAGTTGCGTCACTTTATTTTTGGACACGATATTATTTTTAGTATATTATGATAAGTGACTAGAATTCCTATTACTTTAGTTACGAAAATAGCAACAATTTTGAACGAAAATTCCTGCGTAAACATGAAAATAATCAAAATGTTACTAAGTAGTAGTCACTTGCGGCTTCGCTCGCATTTTAGGGGTTGGTCGCATCGGCAAAAAAAAGTAGCCTATTGGTGTTCAAGCTAACTTCATATCGAATTTCATTGGTTTAACCTTGAAAATGCAACACACATACAGGCAGACAGAGAGAGTTAATTTTGCATTTATGATAAATAGTAATCGTAGGTTCGATTACTATTTATCATAAATGTAAAATACTACTATTTTCTTACTGTATATCATTTTAATCCATGTATGTAATTAATGATAAATTTAGTTCACCGGATCTTTGAATCGAAATTAACAATTCCAATAAAATCTATATTCTGTAAACATTGGCACAAAATTTTATTTTAAAGTTCATTGCATATAATTGGGCCGTTTTGTGCAGAAATTATGGACCACCGGATGGTAAGTCAAAACCACCCATAGAAATAGGTTCTGGTGAAAAACCTTCAAACCGGAACACAACAATACCAAGTATCGCTGCTGGGTGGAGGAATGTCTGCTGAGTCGGTCGTATTTGCTGAGACGGAAACGCAAAAGCCCAACAAGAATTCAAATTTAAAAGAGAATCAAATGTCCAATTCACCTTTTAACTCCTACTTCGAGATGTTTTATATTTGTGTTTAGACGGCTAAAAGCGAACGGTAATAGATTCTAAGTTGCTAAAGTCAGTTATTAAATACTGTCTTATGCCGTCGCCTCTCCGCTCTCTTCTGATTGCGTAGCAAATATACTATATACTTCGTTTCTATACATTAAAAAATAAAGTAGAATGATACGTATTTTGCTAACGAAACACTTCTTATTTTTTATTGGTTTTGTTAATAATAAATTCTTTCAATAACGATACATTTTGATGTTTCACAAATTATACCGTATAGGCAAAATAACGATCCGGAAATAAAACGACGCATTTCCTTAATAAATCTATCAGACATAAGTCACTTGTCAAATGAACAAACAATTAAACTATAGTCGTTGGACAGTCAGACCATTTGCAATTTTTTGCATGATTGAGTTCACGCGGCTTTTTTAATAGAATCACTTTTGAAAACAGTGACGCTCAGAAAATAAATTCGTTTGTTTGTTCAATTTGTTAAAACTGAACGAACTTTTCCTATAAAATTAAAGATCTAATCACTCGCGAAGACGCGCTCCTCCAAGGTAAATAAATTAAATGAATAATATAACTAAAACTAAAACTATTAACTTAACAGATTATACACGCACACTAAAACATCTTGTAAGCTTGATCTTTACTCACTCACACTAATGTACGCCGATAATTTAACGTTGAGGGACGCTCCATAATGACTTAATAGATCTAAAGCGATAAAATAGAAAATATATTTTATAAAATATAGTTTTAGTGTAAAATTTATATTATCCGTTAAGTAGAAGTAAAAACTACATACACAACATGCACATCATTGATTCATACACACATACACAGACACCCACATCACACTCGCCTCACACAAACACACATGCACTTTGTGATAATTATTAATTTCAGTTATCTTTATTTTTATTTTATTTTTTCTCTTTAACTTTATTTATATTTATAAAAAGTTTGTTTATTCTTTAGTTGCTTATATTACACATGATGTTATGGAAGAATGAGTCCCTAACACGAGCCTGTTTCATGGTCACTATAGAGACCTAACCTTAAATATGCTATGTATACTATGGTACAGAATAAATATATAATTTTTTTTTGATTTAAGCTTATTCTGGTCTAGTAATCAATTTAAACACGTCTAATCGAGAATTTTTTCCGTCACACGATTGAGATGAACACAGAGATTGAAACTTAAGTGATGAGTGAAATTCGAAAATTCAACCGTATTTATATGTCAATAAAATCCGAAATAGGAATAATAAGGCTCAGATAACGATACCCTATCATTATTACAATAAATAGAAATATCAAAAAAGGCGTCATTGATTTTTTATGTTTGTAAAGTCGTGTGTTGTCATTAGCAATAAAAACGTAACTTTTAATATTAAATTTAATTTGAAGGTATTGTAAAACAAAGTATTAAATAATTTAAACGCTCTGCGCTGATTCTACGTATAAATTTTAACAATGACGAATCTCATACGCTTCGAACAATGTGCTTTAAAATTGGTAGAAAGATTTATCTTCACGTATTAATGTATAGATAGATGTAATTAGTGTGTCCGACACTAAACGCCTTCAAGGATATTAAGTATTGTGTTCGTAATACGAAATACGACACTTCAAACTCGAGACCTCGTTCAATCCTAGTCGGATCTTGTTTAGTCATATGATACTGGGAGTGTGTGTATTAAATAAATATTATCCTGCAGTTAATAATAAATCATATGCAATACTGAAGGCTGTACATGAAACGACAGAATAAGGTTCGAATTTCTGTCATTCATTGTTTCTATTGACGCGAAAAATAAATGAATAGCATTAGTTGGTCAAAAATAATGAGCAACTACTTCAACGGGATTGAATTAATGACTAAAATATAGAATATAAAAAAAAAATACTCGGTGGTAGGGCTTCGTGGCTTCGTTTTAGCCCGTCTGAGTAGCTAAAGTTACTACCAACACATTCATTCACCCTTAGAACAACAATACTTAGAATTGTTGTATTCTGATTTAATGATTGGTTGAGTCAGTATAATCTTAGCTCCTATGGTTTGTGGTGCATTGGTGTTATATAAGTAATGGTTATTATTTCTGACAGCAGAATGGTGGCGAACACTTACCATCAATTGGTCCATTTGCCTCTGCGCCTAACTATTATATAATTTAAAAAAATAATACACCAAACGACCCCAGCAAACATCAATATACTATTTAAGAAAATTTTATGAGCACTTTTTACGAACCAAGAAGTAAATTTATTTATCACTCTAAAAAACTCAATAAAATTCCTAATCGTGTATTTAGATAAGCATAATTCAGATATACAGATCGTAAAAAATAAAGCGGAAAGTTAAGAAAAGGGACTGAAAGTGACGGGCACGATCCATCATCGCCCGATAATCCAAACGGCCTAAAATATTTTCAACGTCCCAAAAATGACCGACGAGATTGACCTAACGGCTTTAATAAAAAATATAATAACATTATTTTTTTTGCTCACGTTAGATACACCGACATAAAATATGCTTGGAAAAAGTTTTAGCGAAAAAATTTAAATATTCAAAAACTAAGAGCTGAACTGATCCAATGATAAGCCAAGCTTATTTCATAATACTAATAATTACTCTGTTCCTCGGCGGTGAATATCATATCCGAGGGTAATTCTACTAAGTTATAACGATTAAGATACATGCCCGATTTTATTCGATACAATTTCGGCTGCACCGCCACTGGTTCGTTGTGTTATTAGAATATAAAACCGGTTAAGGGGCAACGCTTACGTTTTGCTTCGAATTACATTTGGTTCGTAGAATAGGTCTATCACATAAATACATAGTATAAAACAAAGTCGCTTACCGCTGTCTAGGGATAGACAGCGCTTACCGCTGTCTATCCCTGTGTATGCTTTCGTCTTTAAAATTACACAAAGGATTTTGGTGCGGTTTTTTTTAATAGATAGATTGATTCAAGAGGAAGGTTTATATGTACAAGCACAATATAGTAGAGAAACACTGATTATTTTATAGGCTTCTAAAGTAATGTCTTAAATAATCACATGTTTTTGCCCTTTGCAATGCAATTGCAAACGTTGGCTGACCCCTACGAGATGGAACGGAATTATGTACACCAGAATTGTACATCTCAAAAAGGTATTCAAGAAATTCCGCGATGGTGTATGTCTATCTCTTAGCGATAATCCACGATAACTAATTTTATCCTTTACTTTTTACGAGAAATAATAGCTTATTTTTTTAAGCATTATCCAATTAAGTAACCTAAATACATTGTGCATTTAATATAGATCAGTATGGCCCATTACAGCACGTAATTTAAATGAATATAAAAGCTTTGAACGTTGTGAGACATTCTGTAAATGTATTTAGTAACCAGTGCAAAGCTGGGGCGGGTTGCTATTGTGTCAATAAGAGAACAAAACACATTGACTTTATTTAAAAAGGTAGGCGGACTGTCGAGTACGACATCTTATGGTAACTAGTAACATCATCACGTATTCACCATACACCATTAGCCAAAGACATTAGTCATATAAGAAATGTTAGCCATTTCTCAACATCTATGCGTCCCCAACCTTGTGTCCCTTGTGCCTGTAGTTACACAGGCACACTCGCCCTTTAAATATATATATACCCAGACAGGTTTGCATACAACTCTACAGTAAAATATTTTCTGCTCTATTTTTTCCTTGCGCAAATCTAAATATTACATATTATTACATAAATGTGCATTATATTCAGAAGAAGCAGTGTATTAGATATTCCATACTGTATTCCTCGACCGGTCCCGAGAGTGTCACTATCGTATATATTGCTCTGTTCGAAATTGGTTTGTATTCGTATCGTAATAATTTAACATAACTTTACAGTTAAATGAAATTCAAAGACTAAATTAAAATATTGATTAAGTTTAGATATTTCATTAGAATTCTAATGAGTCGGTTTTAATTATCACATTATTTTAATGATGAGTTGGTCAGATTTAAAATCGATTTGAAGAGACGGAACAGACTTTATTACATTTTTTTTATTATTCATTGATTCTAGTTGAAATTTATTATTTTCATATTCTCCGACTCATTCGAAATATAAGGCCTGTTGGACCAGAAATTTCGATCGACTAAAACTGAAAAATATGAACCGTAGTTTTGTTTTTATATTTGCTTTTTGATGTCCCAAGTGAAAACTACTACCAGTTTGAAATCTTTATTTTTACGAATATCGAATTTCACTATAGATTATAGTTTTTATACTCAAACTCAAACTCAAATTCCTTTATTCAATATAGAAGTATTACACTTTCTTATTGATTGTCAAGTTAAACACTACCACCGGTTCGGAAAAGAAAACACCCTGACCTGAGAAGAACCGGCGAAAGAAACTCAGCGGGACTTTTTTTTTTTTTACGTCAAATTAATTATATACATAATTGTATATGAGTAGAAACAGCCAGGAGGCGATCGTTTCATTCCCAAGGTGTGCTATCAAACATAAACTCACTAATTGTATAGTAACCTTTCGCACACAAGCGTTCCTTAACAATTTTTTTAAATTTCGCAACAGAAGCATTTTGAACGCTTTCTGGGATCCTGTTGTAGAAGCGTATACATTGCCCCACAAAAGAGTTACTGACTCTATGCAGTCGAGTAACAGGAGTAACAAGATTGTGTTTGTTCCTTGTACCAACGTTATGAGAATCACATTTTCTCATAAAAACATTAATATTTTTCCGTACATACAAAACATTACAGAATATATATTGAGAAGCAACAGTCAATATCTTAATTTCTTTAAATTTATACCTCAAAGATTCCTTGGCTCCCAGGTTATAGATTGCGCGAATAGCCCTCTTCTGCAGCACAAATATAGTATGGATAGCGGCTGCGTTACCCCAAAGCATAATACCGTACGACATTATACTGTGAAAGTAACTGAAATAAACTAGGCGAGCCGTATCAACATCGGTAAATAATCTAATTTTTTTGACCGCAAATGCCGCAGAACTCAGTCTACCCGCCAATCCGTTTATATGGGGGAGCCACTGTAATTTGGCATCAAGAGTAAGGCCAAGAAATTCAGTTGTTTCAACTGGATCCATCGATTCCCCATTGATAAGTACATCGGGTTTTACATTTTGCACGTTTGGAGTGCTAAATTTTACAATTTTAGTTTTTTTATTATTCAGCCTAAGATTATTTACGCTAAACCAGTGTACTATATCAGACATAGCATTGTTTACATCGTCATACTGTACCTGTTTCCTATTAATTTTAAAAACCAAAGAGGTATCATCAGCAAACAATACTATATCATGTTTGTTCCCAACAAGAAAGGGCAAGTCATTAATATATATGAGGAATAGAAAAGGTCCAAGAATTGATCCTTGTGGGACCCCCATACCAACTAAGACCCCAGGAGACCTTGTCCCTTTAACGTCAACCCTCTGAATTCTATTGTTAAGATAAGAAGTCAGAAGGTCGAGTGCACATTCTCTAATTCCATAGTGATATAGTTTCCTGACCAGAGTTTCATGTTGAACACAATCAAAGGCTTTGGATAAGTCGCAGAAAATCCCTAAGGCATCCTGCGACCTCTCCCAGGCTTCATAGATATTTCTTATTAGTTCGATACCTGCGTCGGTAGTCGAGCGACCCCTCGTAAATCCAAATTGTTTTCTATGAAGCAGATTGTATCTATTGAAATATGCTAATAATTGATTTAAAATAATTTTTTCAAATATTTTGCTGAGGGTTGGTAGTATCGAGATTGGCCTATAATTGTTAGGATCTGAAGAGCTACCAGATTTAAATATTGGAATGACTTTACTATGTTTCATCAGGTCAGGAAATACACCACGTTGAACACAATCATTGAATATTATCGCAAGATAAGGTGCAATTAGATCAATAATTGAATTAATCACCTTTACAGAAATACCCCATAGATCAGCAGTTTTCTTAATGTCTAATGACCTAAATGTACAAATTATGTCATTGGTGTTTACAGGGGTAAAATTAAATTTTGATTTGCATTCACGTACATTTTCTTTCATTAATGATTCGGCAACTGCTGGAGAAGAAATAAGTAACTTAGTTGTAGAAACTGGTATGTCAGCAAAAAATTGTTCAAAAACTGAAGCAACTTCCCGTTCACTATTTATGACTTTATTATTATAATTTAAGTTTAATTCGGAGCTGCGACTGCCACCTCTACCAGTTTCACAATTAATAATTTTCCAAGTCATTTTTATTTTGTCATGTGCATTCTTAATTCTATTTTTTATAGTTAAAGACTTTGCCAAAAAGCACACTTTTCTAAATAATTTTGAATAGTTACTTACATAGTTGGCAAAAGTGGCACTGTGATTGTACGTCCTTTCATTGTAAAGCTCGTACATTCGTTGCCTACTTTTATGAATTCCAATAGTAGCCCAATCATTGAATTTTAAAAAGTTTTTTGTATTAACTGTTTTAGAAGTGAATATTGCATCAAACTTGTTTCTAATTAATTTAAATAGATTATTATACAAAGCATTGGGGTTATCACTAAAAGATAAGTGTGGTAGATTAGCCAAAATATTACTTCTAAACTTCTCAATACGACTAGTGGTCAAAGGAACAAACATTATTTTTTCGGAATTGCTTATTTTTTTAACATGGAAGTTAAATAAAGCTTGTTGTCCACAATGATCTGAATTTAGTTTATTAATTATAATTTTATTTTGTGGAATATGGGTTGCAAATATGTTATCTATGCAAGTTGCTGTGGAATCTGTTATTCTAGTTGGTTCTAAGAACAGATTTACCAGATTATATGAACTTAACAATGATCTGAATCTAATACTTGTGGTTGTATTATGCAGTAAATTTATATTAAAATCTCCACATACAATAATTTCTTTATTAGATTCAGATAATTTCGATAAAACATTTTCCAGTACATTTTCAAACAATTCATATAATCCACTAGGGGGCCTGTATACGCATACAACAATGACACGCTCAAGCTCTGCACAGGCTATTTCTATAGTTTGCTCAATAGAAAGGCTCACAATATCTTTACGTTCCTTAAATTTAAAATTTTTACTCATAAGTATTAAAGAGCCACCGCGTATAGCTTTATTCCTACTGAACAAACTAGCCATCTGGTGCCCACTAAAGTTAAACATGACCTGATAATTCAGAAGCCAATGTTCGGTTAAACACATAATATCAATATCATTACAGGTTAAAAATAATTCAATTTCTAGGTCCTTCCCTAACATTCCTTGAATATTTTGGTGCACCAGGTTTACAATTTTATTATTAGCTATTTTCTTTTTTTTTTTATTGGCTTCTATGGAAACTATACTATTGGTGCCAGAGACTACCTCTATTGTCTTAGAATTTAATTTAAATTATTTGGAACATGTTCCAAAATGTATGGTCTTGTGTTATACTGCTCAATAGAAGCAGTTGTCTGGTCAACCAAACAATTGGTTGATTTTGTAAGAATAAAATATGATAGCATGCTTGCTATCTGTCTCTTATAAAAATTGGATAGGTGACACCTATCACATGTCAATAAACATAAATTATTATTAATTATATTATTGATATCAATTAATTCTATTTTATTATTGATGTCATTTTTTGATACATAATTACAATTGGTCATTATATGTAACATATTATTTAATTTAAACCTAATTGCATTTTCCTGTGGCATTTCTTTAATATAAGGAAATGTGAACATTAATATTCTTTCTACATTTAAATTTAATAATTTAGAGTAATAATTATCAAGAATTTTTTTGTTCACATTTCCCCTTCTCCCAACTAATATGATTAGTGTAGTAGAAGGACAATGAGTACAGTTCAAAATACTATTCATTACATGTGAATAACTTGCACCTGGCATACTATAATTTGTTACTAATTGTCCCTTACACATGTCATTGAGCAAAACACCCATATCTCTTCCCATTCCATCACTATAAATTTTAGTACATTTTTTGGTAGGAACATGATGTGTTTTGCTTGGTATGGCGCTGACATGAACTGTTGACTGAGATGGAGGCATACCAGTACACAGCCCCGAACGATCCCCAGAGTCAGAAGCGCCCTGACAATCACACGCATAGTGTTTTATGAGAGAGTCAAAGCGCTCCGAATTATATTTACTTAGGTCTAGTAGATTGTTCATGGCAGCGATATGACCAGAGATTTCCTTTTGGGACATTTCATATTTTTTTGATATGATCTCTAATGAGTTTTTTAAATATGATATCTCAGCCTGAAGAGCATTCACATCAGCCTCATAACCTTGTCTCATATCTTTCACATTCTTATTATACTCAACCATTTTTAATCTGAGTGTATTTCTTTCCTTACTAATTTTTTCATAATTAAGACAATTATTTCTAGATTTTATTAATTTTCGTGTTTTCTTAATATATCTATTAATTTTAATGTATTTCTTGAATTTATTTTTGCTTAATACTAGAATGGAAGAACCCGTGTCATCACCAGTCAAATCAATTGTCGAAATGTCATTCTTACTGGTGAGCGGGGACACTAATGTGGTTGTATGTCCAACCAGTTCATCATATAGACACTGGGTTTGAGAGGCCTTCAGGTTGAGGTTATTGTTTTCTAATTCTGATATATATTGTTGGGCCTTATGTAATTTAACTTTTAACTCATTGGTGAGCATGAGAGCTTGCTCATACTCATCTCTGCAATTATCAAACCCACTGACTATTTGTTGCAAATTATTTCTTTGTTCTTCCATTTCTACATATCGTAAATGTAACTGCGAGAGCTCAGATTTTAATATGTTGTTTTTATTAAGAATTTGCAAGAATTCTTGTTCATTATCATCCCTTTCTTTTAACAGTAGATCACACTGTGTCTTAGATGCTTTTAGTTCCTGGAGCGTCAGCTGGAGTTGTTCCTCCGCCTGACGCGCCTTGGTACTACGAGTCATCATGTTTAATAAAAATAAAAATTGTTTGATAATATAATATAGACGGCGTGATCAAACAGTTACTGTAATATTTGACTTATAAATTGTTAAATATGGTTTCTATAGTGAGTTAGAGGGATAACAAGAAGTTGAACAAGAAAACTTTTAAAATTGAGTTCGTTACCTGCGTAATGTCAGCTGACGAACACAACACAAGGAAACACTGCACATTAATGCTCGACACTCAGTATATTATTATATTCTATATAAAGTACATTAATAGCTTGATATAAATATATAATCAAAACTAATTACAATTATTTTTATAATAAAAATGATTTTAAATTATTGAGAGAAGTTTTTTTATGACATTTAGCTAGTGTTGCCACAGGAAAAAAAACGCATACATTTCGTATAACATTTTTTTAGATATAAAAGAGGTTCAACGTATCTTATTTAGCAACAGATGCAGTTTTAGCGTTTTAATAATTTCATCAGGTAACAGCAGTAATGAGTTTGTGTTATCGTCTAATTTAATAGTAAGAGTAGTTACGAAAGAGCCGAGGTGGCCCAATGGTTAGAACGCGTGCATCTTAACCGGTGATTACGGGTGCAAACATAGACAAGCACCACTGAATTTTCATGTGCTTAATTATTCTTCTCGTGCTCGGTGGTGAAGGAAAACAACGAGAGGAAACCTGCATGTATCTAATTTAAACGAAATTCTGCTACATGTGAATGCTATAATGTTCAATGGAATCGTATAAAGTCTCAGGAGCTCCAGAACAGCTAATAGTTTTACATTCTTGCAGTCTCAGATAATAAAACAAAGGGTAATTGGAGCTGTTACTTGGTGGTAGGGCTTTGTGCAAGCTCGTCTGGGTAAGTACCAACCACTCATCAGATATTCTACCGTCAAACAGCATAGTCGGTATTTTTGTGTTACGGTTTGAAGGGTGAGTGAACCAGTTTAACTACCGGCACAAGGGACGTAACATCTTAGTTCCCAAGGTTGGTGGCGCATTAGTGATGTAAGGAATGGTTAATATTTCATTTAGGATTAGATATTCGCTTTTGTTGACTCACTATGATGTGTCATCTTTGACTTTTGTTTTATAATATGACCAAGTACAAAACTTTATGGACGTGGCGTGACGTGGTCATCGTGTTTCATGTGTCGCAATACAAATCTTTCGAAGGTTTTATTACTAAGAAAAAATATTAATTTGATGATACCATTATGCGAAGCCTCAACACATGCTTCACGTATTTTGTTATTAGTCTGTGGCTGCGCTGTTATTCAACTTTACAATTTACGAGTGTCAGTACCGGCCGCAAAACAGTTACGCGACTAAGCTATTTAAAATTAATTAAAGTTCCTCTTTTACACCTGGTTCAAGCCTTGTAATTGTTAAAGTTTTATACAATTATGCTTGGATTTAAAATAAAAAATAAACCGCTATATAAATCAATTGACCGTATTTCATTAATTAAACTTGAGAAAAACTGTTGTTATTTATAAATACAGGACGGGCTGGATATTTATTAAAGCTAGCGCTATGAGTTCGTATCTTCTAGAATTTAATGAACTTATCTGTAGCAATATATGTCTCGTAGTTCAAATATCGTCCACTTTCGTATTTTCCAATAATT
Source organism: Vanessa atalanta (assembly GCF_905147765.1). NCBI lineage: Eukaryota > Metazoa > Arthropoda > Insecta > Lepidoptera > Nymphalidae > Vanessa > Vanessa atalanta. Next base: position 11,864,516 of record NC_061880.1, on the reverse strand, counting down.
CGTGTATATAATACACTTCTATAGAAATCAGTGATATTACAAATTAAATTATTTCTTAGCTCAAATGTTAATTTTTAGAAACGAAATTATTTTACGCTTACAGTTGACTGTCAGAAAGCGTCACGTAAAAGAAAAATGTTATGCTATCCGATATTTCCCTCTCTTTCTCTTTCTCTCTGTCTCTCTCTCTCTTTTGTATATGATTTTCTTATTAAATCTTTACCAGATTTTTTATTATTGTCTTAATTAGCACGGGATTTTAAGCTACAAATTTTCTCATTTTCATTTTAGTACTCTTAAGCAACTTTCGTTTTTTTAAAAGTATACTTTTTTAAGAGCATACTGGGGAAAACCGACACACTATTATATATAGGATTAGATATGGCGGTTCTATTTACTTCGATTACCATCATCGACATGGATTTGGTGGGACCACAGGATCGTTTCAGCATGAGACATCCGCCGCCCCTACCGTGTCGTGTACCACTAGTCAAATCAATAGTTTGTTGTATGCATATATATATCTGTATATGTATCTTAGTACGTCACTGATTCTTTTATTCGCCACATATTTTAAAAGAATGATTACATTACATTACATTAACAGCCTGTAAAGTTCCCACTGCTGGGCTAAGGCCTCCTCTCCATTTAAGGAGAAGGTTTAGAGCTAATTCCACCACGCTGCTTCGATGTGGGTTGGTGGAACACGATGTTTTCCTTCACCACCGAATTATAAATACATATTAAGCTCATGAAAATCAGTGGTGCTTGTCTGGGTTTGATCCCGCAATCATCGGTTAAGATGCACGAGTTCTAACCACTAGGCCATATCGGCTCCTAAAGAATGATTATTATATTTTAATAGAAAAGTAATTAATGGGTCATATGACACTCTCCAACTCTAAAAGAATAAAAGACAAATTTGTATTGCAATATGCCTCATAGTTATGAGATATATAGCCTAGGACTCATATATAATTCGTCACGGTAGCATGCGTAAGCGATCCCGTGGCGCCCGCCGAAAGACGGAGAGGGTACCGCTGGTTTTTTAGTGGGTAAACTCGGCGTACCTGGGCGCACTCCGCGTCTAGGGCTCCGGGGAGTCCTCCCCCCGCCCCCACTTACCATCACGTGGGGGAAGCGCGTAAAGCGTTTCTCCAGCGAGAAAAAAAAAGGGCTCATATATAACTAGATAGATAGAATCAAAGCAAAATAATGACCGATTTATATACTTGGTCCGAGAGCTTATAATATGTACGTTACCACGATTACAACAAACAACAAAATCGATACAAATATTTCTAATTCTAATAAATATTTTTGGCTTTGTATGTTGGAATTTACAATTTGTTAAATAAAATATGGCGAATTTGTATTAGTAAAAGAGAGAAGCAGTAGAAGTAGAAGTATTAATAAAAAGTCACGTCGTTTCCTATTACCGATGTGACTTTAGATTTTGTATTAGCTTTTGTTGCGTAGTTTTAACGTTCCGCGTTTAACGTTGCGCTCCATATGCCTGTTGTTTTTATGGTATCGTATAGTTTTCTTAAGTTTTCCATTTGTATTTGTAAAACAACATTATAACCTTTATTTATATTTATTTTAAACAATTATTGATTTGTCAAACTTTACAAATTTTTGTAAGCAATTTTCTGATAGTATTCCGGCGTTTTCTGACCAATTTTAGTCACTTTCAACGGAAAATAAAACCTATAAGCTCTATAAGATATTTCACTATGCGGACTATTTCTTTCTTCTCATTATATGATGGGATGATACTCTGACTCGATCGAAAGAGTTCAGTTCTAGAAGAGGCTTCACTCGCTTTCCGATACACGGAAGTAAACACAGTCATCTACCCAACTTCGGACTGCTACTGAGAAATTATTGATATGAAACCCAATAACTTTCACCGATCTGCGGTGTTTGCATCCAAAACCTCAATATTTGCATCCCTATGAGCCATCCACTAGACAAACACGACTGCCACTCTGATTTCGTACTGTAGTCAGTAGTATACTCATTGCTATATTAAATCAATAATCTAACATGATAATAATGTGTTATCGAATATTGTATTGTAATTAAATGTATTAAAATGACGCAAAAACGCACCACCGATATGCCCGGGATGTCATTATACCTGAAAATCAGCGCTTCAGTCGATGCCTATTGTAGCATTAAGCTGAGGCAGCACCTTGTTCAGCCTTTTACTTTTGATTTGGCTGAATAAACGATTTTTTTTTTTCTATTTTATTTTATATAGGCACTGGTAGCTTAATATTTAGGTGGACCAGATGACTTATTTGTTCTATAGTTATTTAATATCAGCAAAATATCCGAACGAGTTAACCTTACTTAGCTGATATATTGATTCTAAAAATATATGTTTTGTCTAGAAAATGTTTTCCCATGGAGCTCAATTTGTATGTCAAACGATTCGATCCTTTGGGACTTATTTATGTTACGTCGGAAGCTGTATTAAAATAAACATCGATTCGAATGTTAAATTACAGAGAACACGGATTCTCCGATAAAACGAAAGTCTGGAAAATTGTAAAAATAGTTCGAACCAAATTATACGTTAAAGTAAATAAGTTTATTGAAAACTCTGTTAATCTTTAATTTAAAATAATATGATTAAGAATATATGTGTGTATAATACTCGTACATATAGGTTCCTTACATCGCCACCAATCTTGGGAACTAAGATGTTGTCCCTCGTACCTGTAGTTAGTCTGGCTCAATCACCCTTCAAGCCGGAACACATCAATACTGAGTACTGTTGTTTGGCGGTAGAACCCAGACGGGCTTGCTTAAAGCAAAATTAGACTATTTGATTATATTACGGGTAAGATATCTTCCTCAACCCACACTTCTAGTTTCTTTTATACTAAGCATGGCATTGGAAGATTTAAAAAAAAAAGAAAATTCGACTTCAAATTGAAATTAATAATAAATAAATATATTTAAATAAAAAGGCGTTTTTCTTAAATATTTCATATGAACGTAAGTTTTCAACTACTTTTATACATTTACGAATCAGATTCAAGATTCCATACAAGATTACAATATAAAGGTAGATGATAAAAAGGCGTGGAGCTAATACTTGTTGAATTCCAGAATGTATTATATACATGTATAATTGTGTTTAACGAAGGTAACTTTGTATTTTAAATTTAAAAAAAGAGTAACCACCTATCTTCTGAGTTTCTTGCCGGTTCTTCTCGGTCGAATCTACATTCCGAACCGATCGTAGATTCTATTAATATAGTTTGTGAAATGACGATTCAAAAATGCTTGTAAAAGCCTCCTTGAATAAAGTATATTTTAATTTTGATTTTGGTTAATCTGTTCTATATTTTGGTTCAGTAATATCATTTGTAAATTAAATTATAATCTCGACCGTTCAATCTTCATCGTATCTTCTCCATCGTACATGACTTTGGCGAAATAATCCGTGCTCTCGGCATATTTATTTTATTTATATGTATTTTTATTTGAATAGTATAATATTCGTTGGGCAATATTATGCCACATAATAGTACATCATCTGAAAAAAAAATAAGCACCCATAATGCCACCCAGATACTGAATAAACCGATTGCCCTGAATGGACAAATTTTCATTTAGCCAGAGTGTAATTTTGGACGTTAAATTCCAACGATACTCCATACTTTCAAATCTGTTCAGGAATTAAAAAGTTCTAGTGGAATAAAAAAAAAACTCACATTCATATACACATGAGCCCAAAAAGCATTACATTCCTTTTTGAGCATTCATGTAAAAAGAATAGAACATCAATGACATATTGAAACTTCACATGAAATTTTGTCCCTTCATACTCGTAAATTTAAATGTTCTAAATAAATAAATAAATCCTTCAAAGTCAGAAAATCCAATGCATACAGACACTGCGGCAGCGACAAAGAGGATTAGATGAATATGTCAATTGGATTAATTGTTCAAAACATCCATATACATTTCAACGTATGATGCCGATATAACCCTGGGGTTAGAACACGTCAATCTTAACCGAAGATTAAACCGCCCGGGTTTCGACTAAGTCGACTAAGTTTCATGTAGTTATTTTATGTTTATAATTCGTCTCGTACTCGAAGGGAATGGAAAATATCGTAAGGAAGTTTACGTATCTAATGAAATGCTTCCTCGTGTGTTGATCTCTCACTAGTCGAGTAGACTACAAAGCTTTTCTTCAATAAAATACGCGACCCTTTAGCCGATCCTTTCCTTTTTCAAGTCAAGAGAAATATTAGCCAAAGAGCAAAACATATAATGATAGCCTACAAATGTTTGACAAGAAGCATCGAAACACTCTTAATTTAATCAAAAATTAAAATCAAAACTTTATTCAAGTAGGCTTTTACAAGCACTTTTGATTCGTCAATTAACAAAATATATTAAGTGAAGCTACCGCCGGTTCGGAATACAGATTACCGAGAAGAACCGGCAAGAATCTCAATAGTTACTCTTTCCTAACATTTCACAAATATACAAAGTCATTTTAGTTAAATACCATTATGTATCCTGCCTGGAAGTTAACTAATATTTCATTATGGAATGGTAATCAGCTACTACTGAAAGAGATCAGACGCAAGACCTTTAGGTTTTACACTTCTGACGAGACATGGGACTGTAGCGCTGTCAACCAGAGTCCAAATTGCTGCTGCTAATATTTTAACAGAGTATTAAAACAATTTCATACTATTAACCTAGCCCAGGGTTTGAATTCAGCAAGCAGAGCATTATCCGCGACCTTATAAGCTTATAACTACTAAGTCGTCGAGGTAGTCGACATAACTTGTACAATAAACCCAAAATTTACACAATGCACCAATACAATGTCAAATATAATGCCATTTATATTTAGAATCTGTTTAACTTTGTATTTGTGTAAAGTAATACGCTTTGTTGAATTTAAACACTGAATAATTTAGATTTTGAGTTAATAGTAATAAAATATTTTATATCATAATAATTAATTTAATTTATATACTTTGTAAGCCCGGTTCAACCCCGGGCAAGCACCGCTGAATTTTCATGTGCATGTGCTTAATTTGTGTTTATAATTCGTCTCGTGCTCGGCGGTGAAGGATTACATCGTGAGGAAACCTGCTTATGTCTAATTTCAACAAAATTCTGCCACATGTGTATCCACCAACCCGCGTTGGAACAGCGTGGTGGAATATGCTTCTCCTTAAACTGAGAGAAGGTCTTAGCCCAGCAGTGGGAGATTTACATGCTTTTAATGTAAAAATTCTTTGTAACAAATATATTAACTCAAATCTTTTTTTTTTTTGATAATATTGATAACGATTAAACATAACTTTTTTTAAAATTTTAAAATAAATATTTAATAATCTTGACTTTGATAAGGATTAATTTACATTTTGTATGTTCTATTAAAAATAATTGGACTTCGGTCGTCCAAATATTTACAGAGGTAAAGATAAAAAAACAAAATTCCCTATATAGGGATATTAGATCTGTTAATCAGTTATTGATCTGACAAACGCAATCCTTTCAATAATATTCTGATAAAGCTCTTATAAGAATATTCAGCTTATTTTGTTATATTAACTACCTCATACCGCCTCACTAAGAGCGGTAGTGACGTTATTTTTTTTTAATTATAATTCAACCGACAACAGCATCTCTTGATTGTAATATTTTAAAAAGGATTAAATAGATTAATAGTCGATAGATCAATAAATAATAAATATTGGATAACATCACACTCTGATCCATCTAGCGAGATTGTACCTAAACTGTTATACGATTGTGAACCTTCACATACTGGCTTACAATTGAGCGCATCCTTTTTGGTAGATCCCAATCTATCGAAGTGAATTTCAGTTAATTTATAATAATAAATAAATAATAAATATTGGACAAAATCACATACATTACTCTGATCCCAATGTAAGTAGCTAAAGCACTTGTGTAATGGAAATTCAGACGTAACGACGATACCACAAACACCCAGACCCAAGAAAATATAGAAGACTAATGATTTTTTTTTTAATCGACTCGTCCGGGAATCAAACCTCGGAGTGGCGTACCTATAAAAACCGGTGTACACACTACTCGACCACAGAGGTCGTCATTATCATCATTGTCTTCAATATTAACGCAGATATTGTTTTATTTAACTTCGTATTTTAATACCATAGTTCACCACAGTTTTGTTGTTGTTGCGTTGTTGCTTACTTCCGGTACATCTCGGCAGAACTTGTAAGAGTCCACTTGAGTTTAAATTATAAGGAACTTTCAAATTAACAGGATTCAAGAAAAGATGCAGACTAAAAAGCTACACAGACTATAAGGGATGACAAGAGCAAGTAGGAAGTAACTGATACTATAACTAGAGACGATGATGATGCTTCCAAAAAAATTGGATCTAATGAATGAAGAAATGGAAGAAAACTAAGTATGAAAGAGATTTTTCTTTAATTATTATTACTGTTCTTTCTCTAAAAAGTAATTATACAATTTTTATTTATTTTAACAAAATCTAACGTACAACAGTATTTTTTCATTTATACATCCATTTAAAAAAAAATGTTTCAAGACTTGTTTGTATTATATCTTTAGAAGAAGTTAAGATGTTCAATTACAAATAGATCATTGACTTATGACAATTTCCATATAATTAAGTTAATTTCATTTTAATTACCTAGGGATTATTCATTTATTTTATATTATACAATTATTTAATATCGTATAGATAAGCTTGTGCCAGGTGTTGGAACTTACCACTTAATATTGTCCTTAATAAGTGGGCAGCAACTGTTAGCCAGAGTGAGTGGCTACGAGCTGCAGAGAACTATTCCTACCTAAGCTTACGGTGAGGAGAAGGCACGCCTAGCGCTTACCTCTGATCTTTTTTGGTGAAGTATGTCTGTGGAGGTACTTTCTTCACACCCCTGTCTTGTCCAGTGGCGCACCCTGGACCGCTGATTAAGTAAATTTTGTCGGAGATGAACATTGTCACTAATGGCCCTTTCCAAGCGAACGCTGCCAAAACTTTACAGATCTAAGGAAACTTTGTAAGCCATGAAAACTAAGGGTTTTCAAGATAAAAAATATACTGAAAAATATCCACATCGTATAAATATCCATATCGTATGCCCAATTTATATTTCATTGTCAAATAGTCGCATCAAAACTGTGTTGTTTTTTTTCTAAATAAATGCAAATATTCAAATTAATTATGAACTCCAATAAATTTGATTCCTGCGAGGAACCGCGGGTATCTCCATGAATGGTAAATAATCGGCCAAAAGGGTCAAGACAACTTTTAAAAGTGGCGTCGATAAAAAATTCTCTTAAAGTTGCTCAAAGTTTTCTTTCTTGCTCTGCACAAAATACAATAATTCGTGAATCAGCTTTTATAAAATCTTCCAAAACAAAATCATTGAATTTTACTGGGTCACTCTTAATTATACCAAAAATATTTTTTTTTTGCTCCGATAGCTTATACTCTTTCTTCCTTCAAATATATAAACTCACTTAAATGATTTTATTTTCCAGTACTTTTGTGACGAAATTGATTCTACAATTTTGAAGGAGCAGTAAAGCTTATTCTTGGTATGTATATACGTATATATACAGGTTTATGGGTAATTCGATGTATTCCCTTTAGGAGGTAATAGGTTTTCTATGTCTGGGGTCACATGAAATTCCTAGTTTACGACGTCTCGCCTGTATCATCCGCGAAAGAACGCAAAATAAGAATTTAAAAAACGCCTCAAGCAGGAGAAATGCAATTTAAAATCCTGTGTAAATTAAAACATTAAAAATTATTGTACAGTTTATAATATAGAGAAACAGAGAGAGAGTCAAATTTGAGCTGGAGGAAATATATCGCTTCTTCTTTGACGATTTCTGTCAATTAACAGCCCTGTAAAAGAACTTCGTTTCAAAAATGTGTAATGTAGATGAATCGAAAGAGGTCAACAGTAATTATACATAATTTTTACAATACACGTGATATTATGTATATTTATAGTGCGTTATTATATTATAAATAATATTAATAAAATACCCATGATAGTCCAATAGCACGCCTGTGCACATGTTTACATGTAAGAGTCTGTATATGTCAATACATACCTATGAAAACGATTGCCGCACCAAAAAAAGTTCATAGCGGATGAGGATGTGTCACCCACGCACGGTCACGGCACGGTCGCCGTACCGTTTGAAGGCTCTCACAACAGCTCATATAACACTATTTTAATGGCACGGTGACCGTGCTGTGTGCATATGAAAAGGAACATAATATAGTTCTACCAGTATCTAGTTTCAGTATTCCTACATTCCTGTTCCTAAATTATATTTCTTCACAGGACTGTTGAACTAAACCTAATTCTCTAATGCAGTTATTTATATGTATATCACCGTTCTAGTTCAATTTATTTAAGCTGAGTATTAGCTGTCGTTTTTCAAGTAGAAAGTTCGCTCGGGATAATCTTCGCGCTTATCGCTTTGTTTTAAATTGTGCTGATTCGTATTCGATCCAAAATGGTTTTTAGTTAAATGAATTAAAGTGTAAACAAATTGTTTTCTTTTTATTAAAATTTTGAAGAATTTACTAAGAAATAGAAATCACAAATGACATACAAAGTTATTATATTATAAAATTACTAATCTATATAAGATTTTAAATTAACATCGTTATTTTTATTACTAACAATATTTAAAACGGGATATTTACCATGTTTTTTATTTTCGTAAGGTCGAAATATCGAGCTCCAACAAATAAAAATAAAAAACATGGTAAATATCCCGTTTTAAATACTGTTAGTAATTACTAATCTGTTAAAATAATTAACAAATATTATTAACATTAATAACTTAAATAACAATAACCTTGCTTACTGACCACTGTATTCAGATCAAAGATTTTATCGCATTATGTAAATTAATTAGTACTAATGCCAAATAATTAATTGGCTTAACCCAGATATGTACATTTAAAAAAAATACTTGAGTAAAATAATAGGAAAAATTTCACCTCGCTGTAAGCAGCAAAGAACCAGCTGGTGTTTTTCAAAGCCATTTCAGGGAGGGATGAGACTAAAAACTGGATCTTGTTCGAGGAAAACTACATTTTTCTCTACAAACATATATATACGATATTATTAATAGCCTATTTGCTTGGTGGTAGGGCTTTGTGCAAGCCCGTCTGGTATCACCCTCATCAGATATCATACCGCCTAGCAATTATGCTAAAAACGAACTATATTTGTTTGGTTTGTTGGTAATACAACATTTTTGTGTTTAATTTTGTATCGACATGAGAATGGTTAATATATCTGCAGCACAAAACTTTATATATAAATGTTCTTTTCTATACCATTGGCCGTTGAGGAGTTATTTCGTCTGGAGCCAATCGTAGGTGTAGAATCAGATAAAGGTTACCACAAAAACATGTTGGTTTCGGTGATAATGTATATTATCATCGAAACCAACGTGTTAAATTTCAATTCCTTAGCTTAGATGAAGTGGTTTTAATTTAGCTTGCAAGATTTGACCTAAACAAACTAACAAACATTGCTTGTTAAATAAAATATTGTTTTCTACAAGTTTTAATTGAAACACAAAGCACATATCACACGCTAGTGAATTTTCTATTGGCCTAAGGCTTCACTTCGGGCAATTATTTCAAATTGCAGACGTATGAATGAATGAATGAATTCAGTCAAAAATGATGATATCAATCATTTATTCACTTGTGTTTATCCCATTAATTTGTAATGGACCGTATTGTGTTTTATTTCACTGCAATAAAAAATATTTGGTAGAATTTTATGGCCGGCTACTTGCCTGACATCAACCCCTTGTTGGGCTCGTTTTTTCTGCTGATTTGATCCCTTGCCATTATTATGGATGGTAAAGGCTTTTATGTGTACTGATGGCAGATATCAGTGCTGTAAAAATATAAGCTATCGTATTGAATTATAATGTAGTTCAAATTCAAAAAATAAATCATAATATCCATCTAGCGAGATTGTACCTATACTGTTATACGATTGTGAACCTTCACATACTGGCTTACAATTGAACGCATCCTTTTTGGTAGATCCCAATCTATAGAAGTGAATTTCAGTTAATTTATAATAATAAATAAATAATAAATATTGGACAACATCACATACATTACTCTGATCCCAATGTAAGAAGCTAAAGCACCTGTGTTATGGAAAATCAGAAATAACGACGGTACCACAAACACCCAGATCCAAGACAACATAGAAAACTAATGAACTTTTTCTACATCGACTCGGCCGGGAATCGAACCCGGGACCTCGGAGTGGCGTAGCCATGGAAACCGGTGTACACACTACTCGACCACGGAGGTCGTCACAATAATACAATAATAGTTTATAATTCAAAA